>NC_045974.1:21721684-21786684 GCF_010909765.2 Amblyraja radiata
GCAAGTCAGAAGGTAATCTGTATCTGGAACAAGGTGTCAGAGGATGCAATAGAAACAGATGCAATTTCGACCTTTAAAAGACATTTGTTCAGTTCAGGAAGGGTTTAGAGGGCTATTGGCCAAATGCTAGCAAATGGGACAAGCTCTTGTCATTCCCCCAGCTGCAGAATTTGCAACACTCTAATCCTTTTGCCTCACATCTTGTTCATCTCTGGCCTTTGTCCAACCACCTGCCTATTGAAACTCCCCCCCCCCCCCCCCCCCTCCCCTCCCCCCCCCCCCCCCCCCCCTTGCCCGTGTTCATCTATGACCTGCCCCATCCACTCTTCTAGCTTTATTTCCTCCCACACCGGCAATCATTCTGAAGGAGGATGTTGCCAGGACTCGAGGGCCTGAGCTATAGGGAGAGGTTGTGCAGGCTGGGAGTTTATTCCTTGGCGCACAGGAGGATGAGGAGTGATCTTATGAGGCTGAATAAAATCATGAGAGGAATAGATCGGGTAAACAGAGTCTTTTGCCCAGCGTAGGGGAATATAGAGAACAGGAGGTCAGTGGTCCAAGGTGATTGGGGAAAGATTTAATAGGCATCCGCGGGATAACTTTTACACAAAGGGTGGTGGGTGTGTGGAACAAGCTGTCAGAGGATGTAATTGATGCAGGTACGATTGCAATATTTAAGAAACATTTAGACAGGTAAATGGATAGGATAGGTTTAGAGTGATGTGGGCTAAATGCAGACAGGTGGGACTAGTGCAGATGGGGCATGTTGGTCGGTGTGGGCAAGTTGAGCTGAAGGGCCCGTTTCCATGCTGTATGACCCAAAAGCGTACCAATCCATGTTCTCCAAGGATGTTGCCTGACACACTGAGTTACTCCAGCACTTTGTGTCTTTCTATGCCAACTTAGTCAGCATTGTCACGGTGGACTGTTTCCATGCTGCAAGACTCCGACTCTAAAGGAATGGAATTTGACAGGTCCTTTCCACAGTCATTGAAAGGACCACAGTCATTGAAAGTGGGCATGCAGGTGCAGCAGGCAGTGAAGAAAGCGAATGGTATGTTAGCTTTCATAGCAAAAGGATTTGAGTATAGGAGCAGGGAGGTTCTACTGCAGTTGTACAGGGTCTTGGTGAGACCACACCTGGAGTATTGCGTACAGTTTTGGTCTCCAAATCTGAGGAAGGACATTATTGCCATAGAGGGAGTGCAGAGAAGGTTCACCAGACTGATTCCTGGGATGTCAGGACTGTCTTATGAAGAAAGACTGGATAGACTTGGTTTATACTCTAGAATTTAGGAGATTGAGAGGGGATCTTATAGAAACTTACAAAATTCTTAAGGGGTTGGACAGGCTAGATGCAGGAAGATTGCTCCCGATGTTGGGGAAGTCCAGGACAAGGGGTCACAGCTTAAGGATAAGGGGGAAATCCTTTAAAACCGAGATGAGAAGAACTTTTTTCACACAGAGAGTGGTGAATCTCTGGAACTCCCTGCCACAGAGGGTAGTCGAGGCCAGTTCATTGGCTATATTTAAGAGGGAGTTAGATGTGGCCCTTGTGGCTAAGGGGATCAGAGGGTATGGAGAGAAGGCAGGTACGGGATACTGAGTTGGATGATCAGCCATGATCATATTGAATGGCGGTGCAGGCTCGAAGGGCCGAATGGCCTACTCCTGCACCTAATTTCTATGTTTCTATGACAGCCCTAGGCAAGACAGATTATACCCTGGAGATGGGAGTGTACTAGTCACCCAGGAGTCAGAGCCTAATCTTCAGCACTGCGCAATAAAAGAAAATTGCCTGTTGATTTCTAGTTTTTAAATCATTTATAAATCCAAGTGACGTTGAAGCTTCCTGGCAGAAATACCAGATCTCCTCTCCTGAAGCCATCAGTTCAAAAATACATCCTGCTCACCGCAATCTGGTCACTTCTACTGACACAGGCAACATCACCAAGACCTCCCGAGGTTATTAACTGACCCAGATGCCAGAGTGCGATTGAGACGTTCGATTTGGATCCTAAATCTAGATGTCAGGCCAGTGACAGGGAGGGTGTCAGGAAAGGCACAGTTGGTGATGGTCTTGTCTCGAAGTCAGAGAGCAATGAACACGCCCAATCCCTGCCCAAACGTTCATACAGTTCAGAAGTGTAGGTTGTGTGATATCAAACCTCAAGCATTATCCATCAGGTCAAGTCAAGTCTATTGCCAGCTGCACAAATTCTCTCTCTAGGTTATTGTGGATAGCGCAGCAGCAGAGGAAGGCAGAAACCGATTCCAGCCACTGCTTCCCGTTTTGTGTTGCTTTATAAAGGCGTTCTCTAAACCGCACACCTGGGGAGCAATTAGCATGGAGCAGGAACAATAAGTTTCCTCAGTCTGTGCGCAAGCAGTAAATACACCCCGCAATGTGAGTATCACAGACTGTGCCTCTGGCAGGCAGTCGTGCCTTGGTGCTGGAACAACATTCAAATCCCGCTCTGGAAGCCAAAATTTAGGATGACGTTACAATGCAGCACCACGAGTGAAGACCTAAGGAGGCGGCACAGTGGCGGAGCGGTAGAGTTGCTGCCTCACAGCGCCAGAGAGCCGGGTGCCATCCCGGCCTTGGGTGCTCTCTGTAGGGATTTAGCACAGGAGACTTTTTTTTTTTGGAGGTTGCAAAACTGGGATAACATAGGACTAGTGTGAACAGATGTGAAAGAAGGAACTACTGATGCGGGTTTAAACCGAAGAAAGACACAAAAAAGCTGGAGTAACTCAGCGGGACAGGCAGCATCGCTGGAGAGAAGGAATGGGTGACGTTTCAGGGTCGAGACCCTTCATCCTGAAGAAGTGGCTCCAGAGATGCTGCCTGGCCCGCTGAGTTACTCCAGCTTTTTGTGTCTTTCTTTAGTGTGAACAGATGATTGATGGTTGGCACAAACCCGGTGGGCCAAAGGGCCTGTTGCCACGCAGTGATTCTAAACTAAAGAGGAACCCGTACATAGACATCCACCACAACGCTGTCTGGATCGGAGGCTATGAGCAAGGAGAGGTTGGACAGGCCTGGATTTTTTTTTTCTAGAACAAAGTATATTAAAATAATGGTAGACAGTCTGAACCTTTTCTTCAATGGTGGAAATGTCAAAATTAGAAGCCACTCCTCCAAGGTTAATTGACCTGTAAATTGTGTTAGTAGGTTAATTGGCTTGAGTAAAAATGGTAAAATGATCCCTAGTTTATGTAGGATAGTGCTAGTGCACCGAGTGATCGCTGGTCAGCGCGGACTTGGTGAGCCGAAGAGCCTGTGCCCGTGCTGTATCTCTGAAGTTCAACATAAAGTCTCTCCGAGATGCAACATTTAGCTCAGAACTTGGCAGCACCATCTGCATCTGTGGAAGGAAGCCGTGGCAAGAATGGAAAGAATCACTAAGCCTTTCTTTAATTAAGATCACTTGTTGTTTCTCTGAATTACCGACAATTCTCCGGGAACTTGAGTGATAGAGATACTGAAGACAAACTGCTTTGGCTTAAACTCATCAGGCATCTTAATGGGATGCCTTCTTCACCGAGTATGCTTTCCACTGCTGAATATTGTACAAATCGAATGCCTCTCATCAATTCTTAACTGTACTTCATTCAAATGGCTGTCATTACAGAGAATATGCCGCTCCTCTTAATGTTCAAAACATTGACAACTTATTTTAAGAAAATGTCTCCAATTTGCATTAAGTACCTGTTTAATTTGACAATTACATTTTTGAAATGGCACAAGGTACCAATTATATCTGAAAGGACTAGTTTAGTTGAGAAATGCAGCGTGGAAACAGGCCCTTCAGCCCACTGAGTCCATGCCAACCATTGTTCACATTCATTCTACATTATCCCCACTTAAACCAGCTCGAGTTCACGGAGGGGACATCTTGATTGAAGAGGAAGAAACAAGACTCGGCGCAAGTTTACAAACTTATTTAGTGCATGTTTTTTTTTTTAAAGAGGTACAGCATGGAAACAGGCCCTTCATCCCATCGAGTCCATGCCGGCCATCGATCAACCGTTCACACAGGTTCTGTGTTATCCCACTTTTGCATCCACTCCCTGCACACTAGCGGCAATTTACAGAGGGCCAATTAGCCTACAAACACGCGCGGCTTTGGAACGTGTGACTGCTTGGGTTTTCTGCGCTGTATCTCTGAAGTCTGAACAGACCCTTCGGCACAACTTGTCTCTATTGACCAAGATGCTCATCTAAATTTGAACCATTTGCCCCAGTTTGGCCCATATCATAGAAACATAGAAACTTAGAAATTAGGTGCAGGAGTAGGCCATTCGGCCCATGAGCCTGCACCGCCATTCAACATGATCATGGCTGATCATCCAACTCAGTATCCCGTACCTGCCTTCTCTCCATACCCCCTGATCCTTTTAGCCACAAGGGCCTCCCTCTTAAATATAGCCAATGAACTGGCCTCAACTACCTTCTGTGGCAGAGAATTCCAGAGATTCACCACTCTCTGTGTGAAAAATGTTTTTCTCATCTCGGTCCTAAAAGATTTCCCCCTTATCTTTAAATTGTGACCCCTTGTTCTGGACTTCCCCAACATCGGGAACAATCTTCCTGCATCTAGCCTGTCCAACCCCTTAAGAATTTTGTAAGTTTCTATAAGATCCCCCTTCAATCTTCTAAATTCTAACGAGTACAAGCCGAGTCTATCCAGTCTTTCTTCATATGAAAGTCCTGACATCGCAGGAATCAGTCTGGTGAACCTTCTCTGTACTCCCTCTATGGCAAGAATGTCTTTCCTCAGATTAGGAGACCAAAACTATACGCAATACTCCAGGTGTGGTCTCCCACTAAACATTTCCAATTCATGTCCCTGTCAGAGTGTCTTTCAAATGTTTTTATAGTACCTGCCTCACTACCTTTTCAGGCAGCTCACTCCCATGCACCCTTCACCCTCTGTGTGAAAAAAGTTGCCTCAGATTCCTGTTAAATCTTTCCCCTCTCTCCTTTAAACTTTGTCCTCCGATTCTGGACTCTCCTACTCTGGGTAAAAGACTGTGCATTCACCCTATCTATTCCCCTCATGATTTTATACACCTCTGCAAGATCACCCCTCATGATCCTGCACTCCAAGAAATAAAGTCCTCGCCTGCCCGACCTCTCCCTATAGCTCAGCCCCTCGCGTCCCGGCGATATCCTCGTCAATCTTCTCTGCACGCTTTCCAGCTTAAAGGCGTCCTCCCTATAGCAAGGTGACCAAAACTGAACGCAGTGCTCCAAATGCAGGATGGTAATTTGTCCTGAAAGCAATCTGTCTGTGTGTGAAATATTCAGCTGCAGTTTCCACACTGTTGCACTACTTCAACAGGCCATAAATAACACAAAAGGAATTAGTCAGGATTAATAATCAATACAATTTGCCAGCTGTTGGGTAAACATGGATAGCTCAGAGGGGAGTCATGATAAAACGTTTCCCGCTCGGACCCCTGTGGTCTTCCCAATCGATGGTTAGAGGTTCAAGGTTGATGCTTGGATCTGCAGCGGGATGCACATCTGCATGCAACTGCTGCATTCCCTGCTGCACGGGAGGGGGCCCCATACAGCCTTGCTGCTACTGACCGAACTACTAAATCACTTCAGCCTCCAACGTCAGTGTCGCACATGATGCCCAGTTAAACAAACCTCCTCCGCCTGCACGGTGCCCATATCCCTTCATATCCATGAGTAGGATGGAACTGCAGATGCTGGCTGATACCAAAGTTAGACACAAAATGCTGGAGTAACTCATCGGGTCAGGCAGCATCTCTGGAGAAAAGGAATAGGTGACGTTTTGGGTCGGAACCCTTCTTCAGACTTCTGAAGAAGGTTCGAACAAGTTTGTTCCATACACCCACCACCCTTTGTGTAAACAAAGTTACCCTTCAGGTTCCTATTAAATCTCTCTTCCCTCACCATACTTATGTCTTCTGGTTCTCTATTCCCCAACTCTTTTTGTATTGTATTCAAATTTATTGTCATTGTCTCAGTTAGAGACAACGAAATGAATTTCCCTTACAGGCAGTATCATAAAAATAAAAATAAATAAATAATAATAAATAATAAAACATTAAAAATAAAATAGAATTAAAAAAATAAAAAAAAAAAAAAAAAAAAAGCACAAACAGTGAAAGAGACTCTGGGCAAGAGACTCTGTGCATTTACCCAAGCTATTCCTCTCATGATTTTGTACACCTCTGTGGGAACACCCCTCATCCTCCTGCGCTCCAAGGAATAGAGTCCTAGCCTTCCCAACCTCTCCCTATACCTCAGGCCTTCAAGCCCTGGCAATATCCTGGTAAACCTTCTCCGCATCCTTTCCAGCTTGACAACATCTTTCCTACAACATGGCCCAAAACTGAACTCAATACTCTAAACATGGCCACAACAACATCTTATACAACTTGTGTAGGAAGGAACTGCAGATGCTGGTTTAAAACAATGATAGACACAAAGGCCTGGAGTGGCTCAGCGGGACAGGCAGCATCTCTGGAGAAAAGGAATTGGTGGCATCTCAGGTCTCGACCCGAAACATCACCCATTCCTTTTCTCCAGAGATGCTGTCCGACCCGCTGAGTTATCTTGTACAACTTGATCGGCATGGATGAATTGGACCAAGATGGCCAGTTTCAACGTCGTGTATCTGTGACTAATTCAGCCGTGCAGAAAGTAGTAGAAATTGTCACGACTGGGCAGAAATCGAAGCGCAGCAGAATGGCTTTGGCTCAGAAAGAAATCACGTATTTACATCAAAAGAAGGATATCAAAGACTAAGCCATTTCACATTCTTAATTCCATGCACATCAGTGGCAGGACTAAAATAGAACACTTCCCTCCACGTTGGGCTTTGTGCCCATAAACTTATGTCTTGTCACAGTGGTAATCTCTTTTATTTGCATCTTATTGATTCATATTTATCACATCTGAAGAGTTCACTAATCTTCTAGCCTGTCCCACACCGACTCCCACATCAATTAGATCAGAGCGCAGCATTACATCTGCTGTTATCTTTCACCGAGTATCCATTCAATTCTATTTCCATGCACCAGACCCCAACTACAAGGCGATCTCAAGGAAGCATTTTGAAAACGCCAGTGTTATAATGAGACCTTCATTATTTTGTCAGAACCTCTGTCGCGGCTTCTTCCATCAGTGACAGCCAAACAAAGCCATGCTTCAGCCTGTAGCCAGCGATTGGATTACAATCTAGGTCATTCCTCAGTCACTCATTTTAAAGGGATGATTCCTGGAAATAAAAACCTCGGCAGTGGCTCAACACAATCCTTTGCCTTGTGCCCGGGGCATGAAGACTGGAGGAGGCCGGGCGAGGAGAGGGACAACGGTTCGCTGGGGGATCCGGACAGAGGCAACGGACCTCTATGGCCAGCTGCTGCTGGAGCTGTAGAAATGGTGCTAAACCCTGGTGACTCTTGCATATAGACTCAGTGGGCTGCGTCTGCACATGCCGTACTTAACCGGGGATTGTATTTACGTAGGGCAATAATCTTTAGTGAAGATAGACACAAAATGCTGGAGCAACTCAGCGGGACAGGCAGCATCTCTGGAGCAAAGGAATGTGTGACGTTTCGGGTCGAGACCCTTCTCCAGTCAGTCTGAAGAAGGGTCTCGACCCGAAACCTCACGCATTCCTTCTCTCCAGAGATGCTGCCTGTCCCGCTGAGTTACTACAACATTTTGTGTCTATCTCCGATTTAAACCAGCATCTGCAGTTCTTTCCTACACAAATAATCTTAGTGAACTGTATGCAAAAAAAAGAATCTCACTGTACTTTGGTACATGTGGTAATAAAGAGCCATTGAACCATTCTCGTGACGCCAGGGACCAGGATATTCGATACGTCACAGAGCTAGAGCTACAAGACTGGTGATACCTCCAAACCAGAGGATAGACATCAACCCATGGCTATCCCTCTATCTCAACGCCTTCCTGTGCCACTTGAAGCGTTTGAAGGCAGGTGGGACTAATGTAGATGGGGCATCTTTGTCGGCATGGGCAAGATGGGCTGAAGGTCCAGTTTCCCTGCTGCCTGACTCTTATGACATGAGAACCACCACTCCTCCACCCCCAAGCACACATCCCGTCTCAATGGGCAAAAACCCTTCATGTCAAAACAAAAAGAAAATGGTCAGGTTTTTTTTTCAGTCAATAGGTTCACAATTTCTTTGTAACTGAACTGAAGAAAATGTTCCAGGTGTTGGCTACCTAATCAACTAGATAGGAGATTTCGTTTGTTGCGATTTCACGCTTGCTGGGATGCAAAAGAAAGCCAGCAAGAATCTTTGGTTTCACAGCCAATGTCTACAAGAAAATCCCATTCAAGTCATTGGAGAAAATCCAAATGTTAGTTTCTGTCGATCAACCTGTATTATACAGAGAAACTAGAAACTGCAGATGCTGGTTAACAACAAAAATAAATAAAAGATACAGCGTGCTGGAGTAACTCAGCAGAATCTCTGGAGAACATGGATAGGTGACGTTTCTTCAAACTGATATATTACAGTCCACTCTTTTTGTGCTTATAAGTAAGCAAGCCTTTTAGTAACATTTCAGCCAAGGTTTGTCAACCCTAGTTTCATTTTAAGGTTCAATACTGTGAAGAATATTTGTTGGTGTTATCCTACCACTCGAGTCCAAGAAACCCAGAGTTGCCAAGGGTGATCAAAGTTAAGTTTAGTTTAGAGATACAATGTGGAAACAGGCCCTTCAGCCCATCGGGTCAAAGTTTAGTTTCGTTTAGAGATACAACGTGGAAACAGGCCCTTCAGCCCATCGGGTCAAAAGCTCTGGAAGAAGAGAAATGGTGTTGAGAGGGAAAAATAGATCAGCCATAATCAAATGATGGAACAGACTTGATGGGCTGAATGGCCTAATTTCTGCTACTATGTCTTCCGTGTCCATGCCAACCAACGATCAGCCGTACACTAGCACTATCCTACACACTAGGGACGATTTACAAAAGCCTATTAACATACAAACCCACAAATCTTTAGGGTGTGGGAGGAAACCGGAACACCTGGCGAAAACCCACGCGGTCACAGTGAGAATGTACAAACTTTGCACAGACAGCACCCGTGGTGAGGATCGAACCGGGGGTCTCTGGCACTGTGAGGCAGAAACTCTACCAGCTCCAGCCACTGCCTTTCCCCTGTTGAATGTCAATCTTTCATCCAGAGGCAGTCTGCAAAGACCCGTTTCCTCAGCCACCCTCCCAAGATGCCAGAAAATAGAACATCGGATGTTCAAAAGTGAACTAGCAAACTCAAGCGCTAAAGCACAGGTGTCGATTTGTCAATTCTGTGTTTGGAAGTTGTGAAAGTAAGATCGCAGGATTGAGAACATCAGATGATGATCCTGAGATTGTGCTAAAGGTACTGGTTGCATTAACAACCTGCCTTTGTATAGCACCTTCAGCGTTGCATAGTATCCCAGGGTACTTAACAGGAGCGATGCAGTCAAAGAGAAGATGTTTTGGAGTGCGATGGTCCCAGTCTCTTCGCAAAGACTCACGCTAGCAAATGGCTTTCTATCCCAGAAGTGAGTCATTCTTTTGGTGATCAGATTATCACTGGCATGGCCAACATTTATTGTTCGTCTCAAACCTGACGTGAAGGATAAGTCTTTTGAACTACAAAAGAGACAGTGTAATTGGCAATTAAGACTCAAAGATGATGGAAAGACAATGTATTTTTAGTTTAGAAAAGCAGCAGGGAAATAGGCCCTTCGGCCCACTGAGTTTGTGCTGACCAATGATCACCCCGTACACTAGTTCTATCCTATATACAGGGGACAATTTATAGACAACAATTAACCTACAAACCTGTACGTCTTGAGATGTGGGAGAAACGCGGTCACGGGGATAACGTACAAACTCCGTACAGACAGCACCCATAGTGGGGATTGAACCCGGATCTCTGCCGCTGTGAGGCAGCAACACTACCGCTGCGCCACCTAAGGAGATGAGAATAGAATTATACATTGTGCATTGAGTGAACATGTTACTGTTGATTTTAAGATGGAGAAGCTACTTGCTGAAGCAACCCACAGATAGATTGGCCAAGGACACTGCCCCGAGGAACTCCTGTGGTGATGTTCTGCCGCTGGGATGACTTGCCTCCAATAACCACAACCACCTTCCTTTGAGGCAAAGAGGAGTCTTTCTTTGCAACGCCCACTGACTTCACCATTCCTCAGGGCTTCTCTGTGCCAGCCTCAGCCAAACAATGACTTCATGTCAAGAGCAGTCACACTCATCTCAGCTTGGCACCTTGGTCCATGTTGTCCCAAGGTTGTTGAGATCTGGGACAGAGAGCTCCTGCCCAACTCAAATCGGTCAGCAAGCAGCATATTGGCAACTAGGTCTTCTTGACACCTTCCATTTCTGTACTGATCCAGTGTCGACTGTATTGGAGCCGATTAACCAGAGTTTATTTGCTTTGATTTGTGACAGAACTGGATTCTCCCTGGAGCTAGATAAATGCTACTCACTGACCTGGGGAGGAGACTCAAGTTTGGTGAAAGATAAAACTTTGTTCACACTACAGCTGAAATATTATCTCCAAAACATGTTGGCAAAGCAACGTGGATTAATTCTTATTCAAGAGAAGTTAAATATCTTGAAGACACAAGGATCTGCAGGTGCTGGCTTACAAAACAAAAAGACACGAAGTGCTGGAGTAAATCAGCAGGTTGTAGTGAAAGAGCCTAGCGTGCGAATAGTCTGTAGTAATCAAATAGTAGACAATAGACAATAGGTGCAGGAGTAGGCCATTCGGCCCTTCGAGCCAGCACCGCCATTCAATGTGATCATGGCTGATCATCCCCAATCAGTAGCCCGTTCCTGCCTTCTCACCATATCCCCTGACTCTGCCATCTTTAAGAGCCCTATCTAGAAAGTATCCAGAGAACCAGCCTCCACCGCCCTCTGAGGCAGAGAATTCCACACTCACAACTCTCTGTGAGAAAAGGTGTTTCCTCGTCACCGTTCTAAATGGCTTACCCCTTATTCTTAAACTGTGGCCCCTGGTTCTGGACTCCCCCAACATCGGGAACATGTTTCCTGCCTCTAGCCCTTAAAACTCTTAAAGTTTCAACTCTTATATGTTTCAATAAGATTCCCTCTCATCCTTCTAAACTCCAGAGTGTACAAGCCCAGCCGCTCCATTCTCTCAGCATATGACAGTCCTGCCATCCCAGGAATTAACCTTGTAATTAGTGCTTTGCTTAGTAACGAGGGAGGGCGGAAAAGACTGCCCGCCCCTACTAATGGCGCCTGTCGGAACGTTATTGGCTAGAAGTAGTGTTATGGCAGCCTCGTGCATCACGTGGTATAGAGCAGGCGTCAGCAGCGTGGATCTTTGTTCTCAGAAGGGACACTGACAGGCTGGGGTTGTGACCAGTCACTCGATCAGGGCATCGGGAGAGGGGTGTGCTGCTGTAGACTTTTCCTGTTCTACCAGTTGGACCCTAGAACCTGTTCCCTTGCAACACTGGTCAGGCAGCAGAGTTCGTCAATCCTCGAAAGGGAAGATGGCGAGCGCTTACCTTGGGTGAAATGCATGGGTTAAAAAGGAGATGCAACAAATCTCCCTTCACCTTTCTCCAAGAACAATCACAGCTGATCTGACAAGTTTCGTGCTGGGAATTGTTCAACATTATCACTCATTACAAACCAAGAGATATGTCAAGTTTAAGGAGTTGCCAAGACCGCAGATAGTGGCATCAATAGATTGATCGGTTTTTGTTGTGGTTTTCCTCTCAGCGTTATTCGGTCGATATGTACAATCTTCCACTATGCTGATTTAGACGTTAAATGAAAAATCCTTTTTAAGAGTAGTTTGTGTGACAGGGACACATGAGGGGAGGATGGGCAGTGAGTAGTCGGACTCTCGCTTCGAGAGGGCTCTGCAGCTCCACAGACTGCAGCGATGAGCAAGTGTAGGAGACGGGCACAAAGTGCTGGAGTAACTCAGTGGGTCAGGCAGCATCTCTGGAGAACATGCATAGGTGACATTTCCAGTCAAGCCTTTCTTCAGAATCCTTCTTAGTTAGTTAGTTCAGTTTATTGTCATGTGTATCGAGGTACATTTGTTACGTGCTATCCAGTCAGCAGAAAGACAATACACGATTACAATCAAGCCGTCCACAGTGTACAGATCCATGATGGGGAATAACGTTTAGTGCAAGATAAAGTCCAGTAAAGTCCAATTCAACACAATTCGAGGATCTCCAATGATTTAGATGGGAGATGAGGACCATTCTCTAGTTGGTAAAAGGGATGGTTCAGTTGCCTGATGACATCTGGGAAGAAACTGTCTCTGAATCTGGAGGTGTGCATTTTCACACTTCTGCCTGATCTTGCCTGATGGGAGAGGGGAGAAGAGGGATTGACCGGGGTGAGACTGGTCCTTGATTATGCTGGTGGCCTTGCCGAGGCAGCGTGAGGTGTCAATGCAGTCAGTGGAAGGGAAGTTGGTTTGCGTGAATGTCTGGGCTGTGACCACAGTTCTCTGCAATCTCTTGCAGACAATAGACAATAGGTGCAGGAGTAGGCCATTCAGCCCCTCGAGCCAGCACCGCCATTCATGGCTGATCATGCCCAATTAGTACCCTGTTCCTGCCTTCTCCCCATATCCCCTGACTCCGCTATTTTTAAGAGCCCTATCTAGCTCGCACTTGAAAGCATCCAGAGAACCAGCCTCCACCGCCAGGCAGAGAATTCCACAGACTCACCACTCTCTGTGAGAAAAAGTGTTTCCTCGTCTCCGTTCTAAATGGCTTACTCCTTATTCTTAAACTGTGGCCCCTGGTTCTGGTCTCCCCCAACATCGGGAACATGTTTCCTGCCTCTGGCGTGTCCAAACTCTTAACAATCTTATGTGTTTCAATGAGATTCCCTCTCATCCTTCTAAACTCCAGAGTGTACAAGCCTAGCTGCTCCATTCTCTCAGCATGTGACAGTCCCGCCATCCCGGGAATTACCCTTGTAAACCTGCGCTGCACTCCCTCAATAGCAAGAATGTCCTTCCTCAAATTAGGGGACCAAAACTGCACACAATACTCCAGGTGTGGTCTCACTAGGGCTCTGTACAACTGCAAAAGGACCTCTTTGCTCCTATATTCGATTCCTCTTGTTATAAAGTCTCTGTTCCCAAACCATGCTGTGATGATTCCTCTTGTTATAAAGGAACTGTTCCCAAACCATGCTGTGATGCATACCGATAAAATGCCTTCTTCTGATGTTCTTTCCCATCAACTCCCACTCAAAAAGTTACAAGTTGCCTACACACTTTACCTTCACCATATTCCTCTCAACACCCATAGATTCTAGCACTCACCCAAGGGCAATTTACAGTGGCCATCAGTAGACCCACCCTCTCACAGTGCTAAGGACCCATGATCAACCCACCAAGTCAGTACCAGGCATCATGCAGCCAGTGCAAGTCTTTGGGATGCGAAAGAAAACTGGAGTCAGAGTCTTGCAGTGTGGAAACAGGCCCTTCGGCCCAACTTGCCCACACCGACCAACATGCCCCAACTACACTAATCCCACTTGCTTGCGTTTGATCCATATCCCTCCAAACCTATCCTATCCATGTACCTGGCTCATTTCTTTAAAATTGCATGAGTACCTGCTTCAACTACCTCCTCCGGCATCTCGTTCCATAGAACAACCGCTCTTTGTGTAAAGAGGTTACCCCTCAGGTTCCTATTACATCTTTCCTCCCTAAACTAAAACCCATGCCCTCTGGTTCTGGATTCCCCTAC
Source organism: Amblyraja radiata (assembly GCF_010909765.2). Classification (NCBI taxonomy): domain Eukaryota; kingdom Metazoa; phylum Chordata; class Chondrichthyes; order Rajiformes; family Rajidae; genus Amblyraja; species Amblyraja radiata. The sequence goes on from NC_045974.1 coordinate 21,735,489, forward strand.
TCTGGGCAAAAGACTATGTGCGTTTACCCGATCTATACCTCTCATGATTCTTCACCCCTCTAAAAGATCATCCCTTATCCACAGGAATAGTCCTCGTCTGCGCAACCTCTCACTTTAGCTCAGGCCCTCGAGTCCTGGCAACAGAACATCCAGAGGAAACCTATGTGGTCACACTGACAACGTGCGAACTCCACCCAGGCAGCAGCTGAGGCCAGATTTGAAGCTGGATCTCTGCAATTGAGAGACAGCAGCCCTGCTACTGCTGTGATCAAGTGGAAACAGGATTGATTCATTGTAATAAGGTGCAAGAACTGACCTAGATTTTTGTGCTGTTTTCTTCCGAGGCAACCTTCAGAATGCTTTACTGCTGAATAAATTTTGACTTCACAGCAAAGATAACACGGATGTGATTTTTCCATCAGTATCTTTAGCTTAGTTTATTATTGTCACATGTACCGAGGTACAGTGAAAAGCTTTCTTGTTGCATGCTATCCCATTAACAAAAAGACTAGATGATTGCAATCAAGTCATCCACAGTGTACAGGTACAGGGTGAAGGGAATAATGTTTAGTGAAAGATAATGTCCAGTAAAGTCTGATTAAAGTAAGTCCGAGGGTCTCCAATGAGGTAGATGGTATCCCAGGACCGCTCCCTAGCTGGTGAGAGGACAGTTCAGTAGCCTGATAACAGCTGGGTAGAAACGGTCTCCTGACTCTGGAGATGCACATTTTCCTACTTCTGTACCTCATGCCTGATGGTAGAGGGGAGAAGAGGGAGTGACCGGGGTGAGACTGGTCTGCATCTACAGTTAGCCAGCTCACCAAGTTACACTCCAGAACAGGAGTTTCAGCACAGAACAGCTTGTAAATTTGCTTTGTTAGCTCAACCATGTATAAAATGTAGGCGACACTTACATTTGCTTAAAAGTTGGGAGCATCTTTAAACTTTAGAGATACAGCGCGGATACAGGCCCTTCAGCCCACCCCGTATACTAGCACCATTCTACACGCACAAGGGACAATTTACAGAAACCAATTAACCTACAAACCTGCACGTCTTTGGAATGTGGAAGGAAACCGGAGGAAACCCACGTGGTCACCCAGAGGAAACCCACGTGAGAACGTACAAACTCCACACAGACAGCACCCCATAGTCAGGATTGAACGTGGATCTCTGGCACAGAAGGCAGCAACTCTGCAGCTGCGTCACTGTGTTCCATCCTCCTGCCAATAGTTTTAACTGGGTCACGTTAGACGTGTGTTTAGTCTGTGTATTAAAAACAGGAGGGGAATAGATAGGGTAAAGGACTGATTATTCACCCCGAGTAGGGGAATCAAAAATCAGAGGACACAGGTTTAAGGTCAGTGGTAAAATATTTAATGGGAATCCTGAGGGGCAACTTTTCAATGTTCCCTGCTGTATTTTTCCATCAATTAGGGGGATGTTCTGGGCTGTACACAGTCAGGGTTAGCCTTCTCAACTAGATGGAGGCCACCTGCTGAGCTCAAAGCTCGAGAAATTGAATTAAAGGCCAAATTGTTCTCAGAAGTCCAAATAGCATCGAACAATAAAAGGGAAACAAATGAAATAAGGTTCTCAGCAGCAGAAGCTTGATAAAACTTTAATGACTCATTTGTCAAAGGCTGTCAGACGAGGCTGGGTGTTGACTGGGCCTCCTCCATTGCCAGATTGAAGCCACACACAAACTGGAGGAACAGCACCTCGTATTCCACTTGAGCAGCTTACAGCCCAACGGAGTGAACATTGAATTCCCCAATGTTAGGTAACTAGGTGACCCTTGGACAATCTTTAATCGACTCTTGCACTGAACGTTATTCACATTATTCCCTTCAACATGTATCTGTACACTGTGGATGTCATGTATTGTCTTTCCGCTGACTGGTTAGCACGCAGCAAAAGCTTTTCACTGTACCTTCTGTGCATGCGACAATGAACTAAACTAACTAACGAACCAAACCCCTTGGCACTTCTTCCTCCCCCCGTGCCCCACCTAGACTCGCACCCATTTCTCATTCCCCGACCCGAAATGTCACCTATCCATGTTCTCCAGAGACATTGCCTGACCCGCTGAGTTACTCCAGCACTTTGAGTCTTTTTTTGTTTTAGCCAGCATCTGCAGTTCCTCGATTATATATGTGGCGGTTTGCTTTCTAGACGGACTTGCCACTCAGAGATCAACCTTCACTAGCTGCACAGAGCAGATGTTTCTGCAATGGGCAGATGTTTAGTTTAGAGGCACTCTGGCCCACCGAGTCTGGGCCCGACCAGCAATTCCCGCACACTATCCTACACGCACTAGCGACAATTTACAATGAACAGAAGCTAATTAAACTACAAATCTGTACGCCTTTGGAGTGTGGGCGGAAACAGGAGAACCCGGAGAAAACCCACACAGGCCACGGGGAGGACGTACAAACTCTGCACAGACAGTACCCCGTGGTCAGGATCGAACCCAGTTTTCTGGCACAACTCACCGCTGTGCCACCATATAGAGGCATAGAAGCACAGGGGAAGTCCCTTCGGCCCAACTTGCCCATGCCGATCAGCATGCCCCATCTACACTAGTCCCACCTGCCCGCATTTGGCCCATTTATCCCTCTAAACCCATGCTTCTTAAATGTTGCTATAGTACCTGCCTCAACTACCTCCTCCAACAGCTTGTTGCATACACCCACTATCCTTAGTGTAAAATAGACCCTCAGGTTCTTATTAAATCCTTCCCCCCTTCACCTTAAAATGGCGACCTGTGCAAGCTGGGGAAAGCCAGGAATTGCTTGATACCAGTGAGCCCATTACAAAATGTCCTGGACCTTCTCCCATCTCCATTTGGAAGCGCTATTAATAACAAGGCATCTGCTACACCTCCAGGAGAAGAGTTTTACGTTTCATTTTCCACTTGATACACAGAAATATCTCTTCATCAGACAATAACCACACAGCATTCACAGGTTTGGACACAAATTGTTCCCCTGAATAATTTGGGGTTTCCACACTGCCACAGCGGTAGAGCCACTGCCTTTACAGCACCAGAGACCCAGGTTCGTTCTTGACTACAGGTGTTGTCTGTACAGGGTTTGTACGTTCTCCCTGTGACTGAGTGCGTATTCTCCATGCGCACCGGTTTCCACCCACATTCCAAAGACGTACAGGTTTGTAAGTCACTGGGCCTGGGTAACAATTGCAAGTTGCCCCGAGTGTGTAGGATTGTGCTAGTGTGCGGGATGATTGTTGGTCGGCGCAGACTCGGTGGGCCGAAGGGCCTGTTTCCACGCTGTATCTCTAATGTCTAGATGTGTAGGAAGAAACTGCAGATGCTAGTTTACACCAAAGATAGACATAAAATGTTGGAGTAACTCAGCGGGTCAGGCAACATCTCCAGAGAAAAGAGAAATAGATGACGTTTCGGATTAAGACTTTTCTTCAGACATCGCCAATTTCTTTTCTCCAGAGATTTTCTCCGGGTGCTCCGGTTTCTTTCCAATCTCCAAAGATGTACAGGTTTATAGGTTAATTGACTTAGTAAAATTGTAAAGGATATTGTTAGTGTAGTCAGCGCAGACTCGGTGGGTCGAAGGGCCTGTTTCCACACTGAGTCTCTAAACTAAGATGCTGCCTGATCTACTGAGTTACTGGAACGCTGCTCCAGTTGTCAGCGATCGCTTCGCCCAACACCTCCGCTCAGTTCGCAGTAACCAACCTGATCTCCCGGTGGCTCAGCACTTCAACTCCCCCACCCATTCTGAATCCGACCTTTCTGTCCTGGGCCTCCTCCATGGCCAGAGTGAGTCTCACTGCAAATTGGAGGAGCAGCACCTCATATTTCACTTGGGTAGTTTACACCCCAGTGGTATGAACATTGACTTGTCCAATTTCAGGTAGTCCTTTCTTTCTCCCTTCTTCTCCTCCCCTTCCCAGTTCTCCCACTGCCTACTGTCTCCGTCTCTTCGTTTCTTTTTCCCGCCCCCCCCCCGACGTCAGTCTGAAGAAGGGTCTCGACCCGAAACGTCGCCTTTTCCTTTGCTCCATAGATGCTGCCTCACCCGCTGAGTTTCTCCAGCATTTTTGTCCACCACCGAGTTACTCCAGCATTTTATGTCCATCTTCTTTCAAGACTAAATAAGTAACAAATGTTGCCTCCCTGTATTAAATATTCATATTTACTTCACAACCTCTCACTAGAATTGTAGGTGCAATTGATGCGATTATTTCAAGCAGCCTGTCTCAGCAACTTACACGCAAGTGTTGCTGACAACACGGCAGCAGGTCATCTATCTCCAGGAGCTTCTCCAGCTCCCATTTATACCTTTCTCACTCATGTCTTTCCAGCTTCTTAACTACATCGGACATTCCCCTCAATCACAGCGCATAGCTATGTGCTCCACATCCATTCGTTTCCCCAAAGAGAGGAGTTTCGCCCAAATTTCACACTTCATATAATAACAACTATCTTATTCTTGCAATCTCCGGTTCTAGCGCTGGGGGGGGGGGGGGGGGGGGGGGGGGGGCAACTTTTTCCATCATATTTCCATCTGCACTGTGGCTTTAACATTGCGGTCTGCGTGAGCTCCAACCACAGGAGTTTCGATCACCCCCGACACGGGAGCTTCGATCGCCCTGACTGCGGAAGTTTCGATTGCCCTGACCACGGGAGAAAAGGAGGAAAGAAGGTACAAGTTATTTGCCTTCCATCACAGTGGGGAATGTGAGGTGGTCGAAAAAACAAGATGGACGTGCTGCCTGCACTGGTGAGGACTCGGCGTGAGTGCCGTGAGTGCAGTGGTCCCGGTGTTTTGCGGGGACATGACTCCATGAAGACACCCCGGAGTCTAGTGCGAGTGTGGACGGCTTTCTGACTGTTCGGGAGGACAGGGACTGCAGAGAGAGTGACAGCGGTCAGTAGTACAACTTTGGTCACATCACGGTGAAGGAGCGTGTGTGTGTGGCCTGGACATTGAACTGATGACTGTGGATCTCCGCTTATGCTGTGTGCCCCGGGGATTCTCATACGCCGTTGTGGTGGCTGTTTAAGTCTACGCTTAATTTTTATGTGGTTATGTATCTTGATGCTTTTTTGTATGACTGTATGGCAAATCAAATTCCTTGTATGTTTACATACTTGGCTAATAAATTAATTATAATTACTCTGGTTCCAGTCTCACTTGCAAACTTCCCCATGTATCCAAAACTTTTCATGATGTGTAATATTCACCTTCAATGCAAGTTGAATGTCACTCACCATCGAAAGGTATCAAGGATCACTCTCCAGACCTACCATCTACCTCGTTGGAGACCCTTGGACTATATTTAATCTGACTAAACGTTATACCCTCTATCGTGTATCTGTACACTGTGGACGGCTTGATTGTAATCACATATAGTCTTTCCGCTGACTGCATAGCATGCAACAAATAAGCTTTACACTGTACCTCGATACACATGACAATAAAATAAACCAAGGATGCAGCTAATATCAATGGCCCACTTCACCACGAGCACGCTCACATCTTGCTGCTACCATTGGGAAGGAGGTACTTGAGCCAGGGAACTGTGACCAGGCTAAAGAACAGCTTCTTGCCATTGTGTTTAAGAAGGAACTGCAGATGCTGGAAAATCGAAGGTACACAAAAAAGCTGGAAGAACTCAGCGGGTGCGACTGAGTTACTCCTGTACTTTGTAGTGGAAAGTCAATAGTAATTCCGTGTTGAGGTAGGGTTGTGAAGGCTGATTCAAGAGCTTGATGATCAATGGCAAGAAGCTGAAGGTACACAAAAAAGCTGGAGAAACTCAGCGGGTGCAGCAGCATCTATGGAGCGAAGGAAATAGGCGACGTTTCGGGCCGAAACCCTTCTTCAAACTGATGGGGGGTGGGGGGGAGAAGGAAGGAAAAAGGGAGGAGGAGGAGCCCGAGGGCGGGGGGATGGGAGCAGACAGCTCGAGGGTTAAGGAAGGGGAGGAGACAGCAAGGGCTAGCAAAACTGGGAGAATTTAATGTTCATGCCAACCGGACGCAAGCAACCCAGGCGGAATATGAGGTGCTGTTCCTCCAATTTCCGGTGTTGCTCACTCTGGCAATGGAGGAGACCCAGGACAGAGAGGTCGGATTGGGAATGGGAGGGGGAGTTGAAGTGCTGAGCCACCGGGAGTTCAGGTAGGTTATTGCGGACTGAGGGGAGGTGTTCGGCGAAACGATCGCCCAACCTCCGCTTAGTCTCACCGATGTAAATCAGCTGACATCTAGAGCAGCGGATGCAGTAGATGAGGTTGGAGGAGATACAGGTGAACCTCTGTCGAACCTGGAACGACTGCTTGGGTCCTTGAATGGAGTCGAGGGGGGGAGGTGAAGGGACAGGTGTTGCATTTCTTGCGGTTGCAACGGAAAGTGCCCGGGGAGGGGGTGGTACGGGAGGGAAGGGAAGAATTGACAAGGGAGTTGCGGAGGGAGCGGTCTTTGCGGAAGGCAGACATGGGGGGAGATGGGAAGATGTGGCGAGTGGTGGGGTCACGTTGGAGGTGGCGGAAATGGCGGAGGATTATGTGTTGTATTTGCCGGCTGGTGGGGTGAAAGGTGAGGACTAGGGGGACTCTGCCCTTGTTGCGAGTGCGGGGATGGGGAGAGAGAGCAGTGTTGCGGGGTATGGATGAGACCCTGGTGCGAGCCTCATCTATGGTGGAGGAGGGGAATCCCCGTTCCCTGAAGAGCGAGGACATTTCCGATGCCCTGGCGTGGAACGTCTCATCCTGGGAACAGATGCGGCGTAGGCGGAGGAATTGGGAGTAGGGGATGGAGTCTTTACAGGGGGCAGGGTGGGAAGACGTGTAGTCCAGATAGCCATGTGAGTCAGTTGGTTTGTAGTGTATGTCGGTCAGGAGTCTGTCCCCTGCGATGGAGATGGTGAGGTCAAGGAATGGTAGGGAAGTGTCGGAAATGGTCCAGGTGTATTGGAGTGCCGGATGGAAGTTGGTGGTGAAGTGGATGAAGTCAGTCAGTTGTGTGTGGGTGCAGGAGGTGGCCCCAAACTGCAGATGCTGGTTTATACCAAAGATGGACACAAAGTGCTGGGGTAACGTAACGAGTCAGACAGTATCTCTGTCCCAGAAATGCTGCCTGACCTGCTGAGTTACACCTGCACGTTTAGATTTGATTGTACATTTATTTGTTGTGTTGCTGCATTTAATACGCCCTCAGCAAGTAAGAATGTCATTGTTCTGGTCCCGAAGGCAAATACCACGCAAACATTATTGACTTGAATGTGAAATAAAGCAGGGGGGGGTTACATTTGATGTGACCCTTTCAGGATGTCCAAAGTCAATCAAGCATGTTGGTGAGCAAGGCAGGAAGCTCGGCAGTAAATCATTGAGCAGCAAGTTTCCACAAGTAGGGTGATAGTGCCCAGGTCACATTCAAATGCTGTCGACAAGAATAAAACATTGGCCCCGGGGAGAACAGCCCTGTCCTCAAAGGGTCAGCGGTTTTATTATTCCATCTGGACGTGGAGACAGGGTTTTAGCTACACGTTCATGCAGATTGTCAGCACAGCACAGCACTCGTACAATAGGTTGACGAGTTCTAGGAGCAGAATTAGGCCATTCAGTCTATCAACTCTACTCCGCTATTCAATCATGGCTGATCTATCTTTCCCTCTCAACCCCATTCCCCCGCCCTCTCCCCATAACCCCCGACACCTGTACTAATCAAGAACCTGTCACCCTCCACCTTATCTATTAATCACCATCTTCCTATGCGTATAGGATTGAGTACAGGAACATCTTTCATCTGGTGCTTGGGGGAGTATGACCTTGACTCCACACAGACGGCAGTGCGTATCTGGAATGAGCATCCACAGGAAGCTATAAAAACAGATACAATTACGACCCTTTAAAAAGGCATGTGTATAGGGAGGGTTTAGAGGGATATGGGCAATATGGGTAGCCTAGTAAACCAAGATAGACAAAAAGTGCTGGAGTAGCTCAGCAGTCAGGCAGCATCTCTGGAGAAAATGGATAGGTGATGTTTCCGGTCGGGACTAGTTCCAGTATACCAACTTGGTCAATATGGACAGTGTGTGTCACGTCTTACTAATGGAGCCACAGGTAATCATTCACATTGAAGACTAAACAAAATGCAGCAAATATTTCAACAGCAAACGATTGATTTTGGACCAGGTGCGAGAGAGAAAATTGTAACCAATGAGGGGAAAAATGTTCGATAAACGAGCTGCCAAAGGAGGTAGTTGAGTCAGGTACTATAAAAGCATTTAAGAGACATTTGGACAAGTACATGGACTGGATAGGTTTCGAGAGATAAGGCCAAGCTCAGGCATGTGTGACTAATGTAGATGGGACTTGTTGTTTGGTGTAGGCAAGTTGGATCGATGGCCCTGTTTCCATGCTGTATGACTATGACTGTAAATATCACCAACAATAATCTGATAAACACACCACAAGAGCTCACAAAAATAGATATTCCCAGTTTAAATAATAATTTGGCTTCTCAGCGTTGCCGACCATCTCGACAGATCAACCACTTTTCAGATTGAGAAACATTTGAGTTGGTAGGTAGGGCTCATATCAATACACAACTCAGTGCTTTGGACGTCGTTGAAAAAGCAGAGTCACATAAAGCAGGGTGCATGTTTGCAGGAACAACAGAGTTTAATTCAATGAGACAAGTCTGAGCCAAAACATCCTCTCAAATGTGGAGGCTGCAATGAAGGCCACAGAATAAATGTTGGAGGCGTTTGCAAACGTCCTCACGACAGCCTGGTTCAGCTATGCAATTCGACCGAGGTGGGCTACGAAATGTACAGAGAATGTCTAGCTGGACCGATAGGGAGACGAGACCTTAGCGGGGAGGGTTCCAGGAATGTGCAGTCTCTTAACCCGACACCTCTTACAAGTGCAGAACGGCATTTAAACACCTTCCATTCTTGATCTCCCAGAAGGAAAATGTAATCCATTTAAATTATATATATATAAATGAAAGACTGAAATGCTTTATATAAATAATGAATATATATAGTGTGTGTGTGTGTGTATATGTGTACGTACACATACGTATGTATTTATATGTGTGTGCGAACGTATATATATATATATATATATATATATTTGTACACCAATCTGAATTTAGAATTGAATTCTTTAACCAATGTTTTTCTGGCCACAGAGTCATGGTCTCTTGGAGGTGAATTGTCGGCCCCCGAGAACCTGGATCCTGTCCCTCGTCACAGATATCGCCCATCTTCGAGCCGAGCCCCTACCGTAGATTGTGACCTTTGGTGGGCTGGGGGATACCGGCGATTATTGAGGATTAGCACGGCCAGACAAAGAAAATTAGGCAACCCCCACCACCTCCTCCCTTTCTCATGAAAGTTTGAAGTTAACATTTCATCCCACTTCAGTGGGGTTTTTGCGCCGTTGTTCATGGTTGGGACAGGCGCCAGTTAAACGTGCGAATAAATGTGGCCAGCGCCGGTCCTATGCTAACGCTGGGCGGTGGGATATCTGGATTGGATCGTGGAGTTTGACTACACTGGACATTCGCCATCATTCTAACACCTAAACGTGCCCGCCCTGGGGGTGGGTGGGGAGGGTGAGGTGGAGGGGGGAGGTGGGGGGGGGGGGGGGACCTCTGCACCATCAGACACCATAACCAACACATCAAAATGGGAATAGATTTCTTATTTGCAATAACTTAATCCAACAAAGACGACAAGGCATCTCCGGCTCCACAGGGATGCATGATCCTACAATTTCAACAAGATACTCACTACACCGTCTCACCAACCCAAGAGTACTCCTCATGACCCCAGTGGATCTGAGAGTAGGGCAGGTCTGTGTCTAATGGTCAATGGGTCAATGGTTTCTTCCTATGTCAACCCCCTTGTCCAACATCTCCACCCCGAAGATCGACACAATGTGCTCGGGTAACTCCGCGGGTCAGGCAGCATCTCTGGAGGAATATTTTCCAACATGCTCCTGACCCGAGGAGCAATGGGGAGAGGAAGTCAGATCACGCCTGGACCTCCATCTCCTCTAGGTGGGATAAAGACAACACAAGGTCTTCCAAATCCGGTGGCTGTAAATTGGAGGGGGAGAAGGTTGCCTTGTCCATCCTGGACTGATCGCTCTCTCGAGATCACGCCCTCAGCCACAACTTTCTACCGTCAACCTGAGGTGGGCTTCCATCCTCCCCGCTTCCACCCCATGGGGAGGGTCTACAACTTCACGAGAGAGAGAAAGAGAGAGAGAGAGAAAGAGAAAGAGAAGGAAGGAACTGCAGATGCTGGTTACATCGAAGATAGACACAAATGCTGGAGTAACTCAGCAGGTCAGACAGTATCTCTGGAGAACATGGATGGGTGACGGTTCGGATCGGGACCATTCGTCAGACAGAAAAAGAAGAGGTTGAATTCTGCTAGGAACAACTTGACACAATAGAGCTAATGAAAACAATAACGGATTAGAGTTATTAGGGAGGGGACTCTCTGCCTCTGTCTCCCGTCTCTCTCTCCCACGCATACCAGTGTTGGAATAAAAACACCCTACACAAACGACCGGAATACGCTTCTACTAACTGCATCAGCAGCATTGCAAGATAGCACACTCACACATAGAAAATAGATAATTCACATGCAAACACAACACCTAACCTGGATTGAAGCCTCCTCGCTATTTATTGTTCAGTGTGAAGCAGGCTCTGCCTGTCCAGCGCCGCTTTATCTGGGTTTCTGAGGGGGCTCCCACAAGCAGAGTTCAGGCGCCCTCCTGTCAAGAGCGAGTGGCTTTATAACGAGGGTGAGTAGAGGCGGAGGCAGCGGCGTCTCCCGGCGCCCCGCACGCCGCATCCCTCGCCCATCCCTCCAGTCACAGCCCGCTGCATCGGCCGCTCCCACTGCCTCATTGGACGCGGCCAAGGCGCTGCATGGCATTGATAATTCAGCAGCGAGGAGCGGGCGGCGTCTCCCCCTCCATCCCCGCCTCTCAGAGTTGCTGCAAGTGACATTGCCAGGGATGGGTGGGTGGCTGCCTGGCTCTTGGTCCGGCAATGGAGAACCAGTGGTCGGCGAGTGTGCGTGTAAGGGGAGAGTGAGAGGGCAGGGGTGGGTGTATGTACCGACTACAGATGGGAGTGGGTATATGACTGAGTGTATGTGTGTGCGCGTCTAAATGTGGGTCTATTTGTGTGTGGGAGGGGAGAGGGTAGGGATGGGTGTGTGTACCTACTATAGATGGGAGTGGGTATATGACTGAGTGTGTGTGTCTAAATGTACGTATTAGTGTGTGTAAATGTGCATGTGTAAAGGCGAGTGCGTGTGTTAAATGTGGGTCTATGTCTGTGTCTGTGTAAATGTGTGTGTATATGAGTGTTGGTGTGTGTAAATGTGTCAGTGTGTGCGCATCTAAATGTAGGTCTATTGTGTGTCTAAATGTGCACATGTCTAAACGTGAGTGTATTAGTCTGTGTCAAGTGTGTGGGTGTATTTGTGTGTGGGTCTAAATGTGAATGTTAGTGTGTTTAAATGTGAGTGTCAGTGCGCATGCATCTAAGTGTGGGCATTAGTTAGTGTGTTTGTGTCTAAATGTGAATGAGTGTGCGTGCCTGTGTGTGAATTTGTGGGTGCGCCTGATTGTGTGTGTAACTGCACTCGAATGTGTGTGAGAGGGAAAGGTTGGGACTGTACTCACATAATTCCTATCCCAGGATCCCGGCACCATCAGAAGTCAGAGTAGGAATAACCTGTTACATCTGCTCCTACATTCAATAACAACATGGCTGACCTCTGTCATGTGTGCTCTCTGTGACCCAGTCTACACAGCCCTCTCTGGTAGAGAATTCCAAAGATTCATCACCCTCTGGGTGAAGATGTTTCTTCTCATCCCTATCCTGAATAGCTAACGCATTCCTTTGAGTGTGTGACCCCCTGGTTCGAGACACTCATCCAGGGACAACTTCCATCCGACTTCCATTCAATCGAACATTGAATTCTCCAGTTTCAGGTAACTAACCTACGACCAACTCTCTCTCTCCCCCCTCCCAGTGGTGCAGCGGTAGAGTTACTGCCTTACACCGCCAGAGACCCGGGTTCCATCCTGACGGCAGGTGCCGTCTGTAGGGTGTTTTCTCCGGGTGCTCTGGTTTCCTCCCACACTCCAAAGGCATGCAGGTTTGTTGGTTAATATGCTTTGGTAACATTGTAAATTCTAGTGTGTATGATAGTGCTGGTGTACGAGGTGATCGTTGGTCGGCACGGACTCGGTGGGCCAAAGGCCCTGTTTCCACGCTGTATCTCTGAAGTCTGAAGTTTAAAGTCGATCCCGACTCCAGTGACAATTAAACACTTGACTCTTGAATCTTCACCAACTATGTTCCTCCAGCAGTTGGTATTTTGCTAACATCTTTTTTTTCTCTCTCTCTCTAAATATTACTGTGCCTCTCTATTTCAATTTCATTTTTTCTTTCCTGCCTCCACATGACCATTTTTAAAGTAGTTGTTACCATGACAACTTTGGCCTGCTGCTTGACACAATCATTGCCAGCAATCCTCCCCCTCCACTGCAGCATCCAACATGATGCCACCTGCCTTTTCCAGTCCTGTCTAAGGGTCCTTGACCCAATATATTGACTGTTTCTCTCTTCTCAGACGTTGCCTTATCTCCTGTGTTATTCTGGTGCTTAGAGGCACACAGCATGGAAGCAGACCATTTGGCCAAAATTGTTCAAGGTGACCAGGATGCCCCTTCTACACTAGTCCCACCTGTCCCCATTTGGCCCATATCCTGCTAAACCTTTCAAACCTTTCACATTGTGTTTTTGATTTTTTTTGTCTTTGGATCGAATTCTGTCTTTAATTTGTGTACTGGTGATGTCTTTATTATTTATTTTACTCCGATTATATGTTTTTTACTCTTGTTAAATTCTGTAAGGTGTCCTTGAGACTTTTGAAAGGCGCCCACAAATAAAATTTATTATTATTATTATTATTTCAATATACCTGTCCAAATGTCTTTTAAATGTTGTTATAGTACCTGCCTCAGCAACCTCCTCTGGCAGCTCTTTCCATATACCCACCACCCTCTGTGGGAAAAGTTGCTCTTCAGATTCCTATTAAATCATTTCCCTCACATTAAACCGATGTCCTTTGGTTCTTGATTCCCCTACCCCGGGGAAAAGACTCTGTGCATTCACCCTGACTATTTCCCTCAAGATCTTGTACACCTCCATAAGATCACACCTCATCCTCCTGCGCTCCAAAGAGGAAAGTGTGCAACCTCTCTCTATAGCTCCAGTCCTGGCAACATCCTCGTAAGTTTCCTCTGCACTCGTTCCAGCTTAATGACATCCTTCCTGTAGCAGGGTGACCAAAACTGAACACAATGTGGCCTCACCAGCATCTTGTACAATGGCAACTTAACATCCCAACTTCCATACTCAATACCCTGATTAATGAAGGCCAAAGTACCCAAAAGTCTTCTTGACCACCCTATCGCCTGTGACGCCACTTTCAGGGAACTATGTCTTGCACTCTCTAGATCTTTCTGCTGAACAACACTCCCCAGGGCCCTGCCATTCACTTGTTGCTCTTATTACATAATTCCTGCAAATGGGACGAGCTGAGATGGGTCATCTTGCTCAGCATGAACTAGATGTGCCGAAGCCCTATTTCCATGATGTATGGACCTATTATTGCCATGTGCACCGAGATACAGTGAAAACACACAGTTTTGTGTGCTAAACCTCTAACCCTTTTCTATCTTAGAGTCATAGTGTCATAAAAACATAGAAACAGAAAATAGGTGCAAGAGTAGGCCATTCGGCCCTTCGAGCCAGCACCGCCATTCAATATGATCATGGCTGGTCATCTAGAATCTACCCCGTTCCTGCTTTCTCCCCATATCTCTTGATTCTGTTAGTCCTAAGAGCTATATCTAAAGGACCTGGACAGGTCCTACTTTCACAACCTAATTCACGACCTTTTTTACTCGTGGACATTTTTCATCAGGCTAGAAAAAACGCCCTGACCTACTTGATGCCACGTGTACCTACGACCAGCATCACGACCTGCTACGACCTACCTACGACCTCCTACAACCTCCTACGACCACCTCGTGACGACCATGCTGTGAGTATGAGTCAAGGGCAAACTCGTCAGAGGTCGTGAATTAGGTCGTGAAAGTGGGACAGGTCCTTAACTCTCTCTTGAAAACATCGTACAGTACTGAGATTGATCCATTGGCCCAATTTGTCCATGCTGTCCAAGATGCCCCATATATACTCGTCCCACCTGTCCACGTGTGGCCCATATCCCTCTAAACCTTTCCTATGAATGAATGAATGAATGAATACGTTTATTGTCATGAAAGTGTCATGAAATTTCCTATCCAGGCACCTGCCCAAATGTCCTATCAATGTTATTATGGCACCTGCCTCAACTATTTCCTCTGGTGGCTCGTTCCATAAACCTTGCTAATCTAATCAAAGGGGCAACTGAGAATAAACTATCCTATTCTGTATCATAGGCCATATACTATAAGCCAGGTAAGCATAGTGGATTCCCTTCACTAAAATACACCAGTGAATGATTTTTATAGTTTCACAGATATTGATGGAAAAGTTTTGAGTTCTAATTGATTTGAATTGGACTTACTATACTTCTGGGTGGCATTGAATTTGATGGCTGCAGATCTTAAGGCCAAACCTCTGAGATGTTGGTCTTATGGACATAATCATAGAACGTTGACCACATGGAAGGAGGCCCCTCGGCCCATTTAGTCCATGCTGGTTGTGGAAAAGCAGTCTAGTTTAGGCTTATATGTATTATTGTCACATGTACCAAGGTACAATGAAAAGCACTGCTTTGCATGCTATTAAAACTGATCAGAGATACCATACATGGATACAATCAGTTCAAACTCAAGTACAGGATATAGAGCAAAGGGGGAAGATACAGTGCGGAATGTAGTTCTCAGCATTGTTGTGCACCAGTTCCATAGACAAAGTCCAATGTCCGCAATGGGGTAGCGGTGAATCGGACAGTATCCTAGTTTATGGAAGGACCGTTCAGAAGCCTGATAACGGAGGGGAAGAAGCTGTTCCTAAATCTGGTAGTGCGGGCTTTCAAGCTTCTGTACTTTTTGCTGGATGGGAGCGTGGAGAATGAGAATGACCGGGGTGGGACAAGTCTTTCATTACGTTGGATGCTTTCACGAGGAAGTGTGAAATGTGGGTGGAGTCACTGGTGGGTAGACTGGTCTGTGTGATGGACTGGGCTACGGCAACAATTCAGCATAAATCACCACTAAAAAGCCACGTCATAGACAGTCTGAGGAAGGGTCTCGACCCGAAGCGTCACCCATTCCTTCTATCCAGAGATGCTGCCTGTCCTGCTGAGTTACTCCAGCATTTTGTGTCTATCTCCGGTTTAAACTAGCATCTGCAGTTCCTTCCTACAGCATTAAACATGATGAGCTTTTACATCCTCCCAGTTTTCTTTTCTCAGGAGCACTGGCCCCATCCCAGCTGAGAATGAGGAGTAAAGACTTCAGTTTGACTCTTCATGTAAAAGATGGTATTTCTGATACCGCAGCAGTACAGCGCTGGTAATCTCAGGTGTCAAGATTGGTGTCAAGAACGTTTAATCGTCATATATACTGAAAACAGAACAATGAAATTATTACTTCAGTTTAGCTTAGAGATATAGCATGGAAACAGGCCCTTCGGCCCACTGCGTTCACGCCGACCAGCGATCACCCGTTCACACTCGTTCTATCCTATACAATACAATTTTACAATACAATACAATTTTATTTGTTATTTGAACCTCGTTCAGGTCCAAATGAAATGTTGTTTCTGCAGTCATACATACAAAAAGAAAAAGACCCAAGACACAACACAATTTACACAGACATCCATCACAGCGCATCTCCTCCTCGCTGTGATGGAAGGTAAAAAACGTATCTCTCCCCTGCACTCCCCATTCCCCTCCCGATGTCAGAGTCAAAGCCCCCGGCGGGCGATGGTAATTGTCCCGCGGCCATTAAAGCCACGCCGGGTGATGCAAGGCCACGCTCCGGGTCTTGTTGTTGGAGCCCCCGGCGGGCGCTAGCAAAGTCCCACAGCCATTCCAAGCCACGCCGGGCGATGATGTAAGGCCCCGCTCCAGGTAATCTTCAACCCCGCAACTCGGGCGGGAGAAGTTGCCGTTGCGGAAGCCCCGAAAAGCGGTCTCCCACCAGGGACCCGCGGGCTCCCAGTGTTCCTGTCTGCCAGACCTGCGGTTGGAGCCTCCGAATCTCCGGGGGTCGGGTCACAGCAGCGCGCCACCACCGCTCCACCCGCTCCGGACTCGGCCAGCTTCGTGATGGTGAGTAGGTCCGCAGCTCCGCGACTGGAGCCCCAGGTCGTTCCTGCTGGAGGCCGCTCCACGTTGCAGCCCCAACGACAACGGAGACCCGACAAAGAAACGGTCGGGTCTCCCGTGCAGGGGAAAGATTTTAAAGTTTCCCCACCCCCCCCCCCCGCCCCCCACACACATACCCCGTCAAAACAAATAAAATAAAAACTACATTAAAACGAGACAGAAAATAATAAAAAGACAGACGGACTGCAGAAGCCGCTGCGACGTGAGTCGCGCCGCCCACCGGGATCATATACACCAGGGATCATTTGTGGAAGACAATTGACCTACAAAACCGCTCGACTTTGGAGTGTGGGAGGAAACTGGAGCACCCAGAGGAAACCCACGCGGTCGCGAGAAAAATGTACAGCCAGCACCTCGTAGTCAGGATTGAACCCTGGTTTCTGGTGTTGAAAGACAGCAACTCTACTGCTGTACCGGGACGACAGATGGCGCACGGGACGACAGATGGCACAATGGGCTAAGTGTTCGGCTGGCGACCGGAAGGTAGCCGGTTCGAATCCCGCTTGGAGTGCATACTGTCGTTGTGTCCTTGGGCAAGACACTTAACCCACCTTTGCCTGTGTGTGAATGTGTGTGAATATGTGTGAGTGATTGGTGGTGGTCGGAGGGGCCGTAGGCGCAGATTGGCAGCCACGCTTCCGTCAGTCTGCCCCAGGGCAGCTGTGGCTACAGAAGTAGCTTACCACCACCGAGTGTGACTGAGGAGTGAATGAATAATGCGATGTAAAGCGCCTTGAGTATTAGAAAGGCGCTATATAAATCCCATCCATTATTATTATTAGTCTTTGCAGGCAGCACAACAGCACCTTGTCTGAATACAGTACTCATAGATTTGAGCAGCACAGCAGTACAGTTGCTGCCTTGCAGCGCCAGAGACCCGGTTTCGAAACTGACCTCATGTGCTGTCTGTACGGAGTTTATACGTTCTCCACGTGACCACGTGAGTGTCCTCTGGGTGCTCCAGTTTCCTCCCACATTCCAAAGACGTAAAGGTTTGTAGGTTAATTGGCTTCTGTAAATTGTCCCTAGTGTGTTGGATAGTGATAGAGTACGGGGTGGTCACTGGTTGGCGTGGACTCAGTGTGCCGAAGGGTCTATTTCTACGCTGCAACTCTAAAGACATAGAAGTAAAATGAGGCCATTCGGCCCAACAAGCCTATTCTGTGCTTTGATATTCGATATTAAAAAAAGCAATATGTTTTGCACAAAATGCCGAGTGCAACCAAGTCGAGTCGAAGTATTTGAACCATCAACCTTCTGACTTAGTCATGAGAGTGCTATCCAGTGAGCCATGGCCCTCTTAATACTTAAACCTTCAAATCTAACTGGGCCACTGCACCAGTGCACTCATCTCCCACCTTCCCCCACTCTACCGCTGGTCAATCCATGGTAACAAGCCCTGTTCAAGGACCGTGTCTCCCACCTCATTAGGGAGTTGCCAGGGGAAACTGTTGCAGATGGTTGAAACACACTTCTGCCAGTCTTCACAAAACTGAAGGCATCTTGTTAAAGGCCGATGTTATTATCTCTGTATTCAGAAGCCAACTTCTCTCTCCAACCTCCATGACCCAAGCGCGGTTTTCAGCAACAAAAATCCCGTTCCTGTTTCTGGCACAGAAATACTGTCAGTTTTCTAAATAAAATGGATCAAAGTGAGACTTAGTGTATGAGGAGTGGATGAGTTTTGTAGAGGGGCGGGTGGAGACTGGGAACAGTGAAGTGTTGCATATTTACTATTGGAGCCGTCAGGAACTGTCTCCCGGGTGAATTAGCAAAGAGCAGGAAGCACAGCCGTGTACTCCATCTGTTGTTACGGATGCATGCAGTCCAACTGCTGGAGAGATTATATCACTGGTTTTAAACAAATGTACCATGCACTCGTGCATTTGCATGCTCCCACACACATGCACATTCACACGTTGAAACTGCAGAAGTCAAACTCTTCAATAAGACTCGTGGATGACTTGAGAGTGCCCTCCATAATGTTTGGGACAGACCCATCATTTCTTTATTTGCCTCTGTACTCCACAACTTGAGATTTGTAATAGAAAAAAATCACATGTGTTTAAAGTGCACATTGTCAGATTTTATTAAAGGTCATTTTTATACATTTTGGTTTCACCATGTAGAAATTTACAGCTGTGTTTATACATATTCCCCCCCCCCCCCCCCCCATTTCAGGGCACCATAATGTTTGGGACACGTGGCTTCACAGGTGTTTGTAATTGCTCAGGTGTGTTTAATTGCCTCCTTTACGCAGGTATAGGAGAGCTCTCAGTACCTAGTCTTTCCTCCAGTCTTTCCATGATTTTTGGAAGCTTTTATTGCTGTTTATCAACGTGAGGACCAAAGTTGTGCCAATGAAAGTCAAAGAAGCCATTATGAGACTGAGAAACAAGAATAAAACTGTTAGAGACATCAGCCAAACCTTAGGCTTACCAGAATCAACTGTTTGGAACATCATTAGGAAGAAAGATAGCACTGATGAGTTTACTAATCGCAAAGGGACTGACAGGCCAAGGAAGACCTCCACAGCTGATGACAGAAGAATTCTCTCTATAATAAAGAAAAATCCACAAACACCTGTCCGACAGATCTGAAACACTCTTCAGGTGTGGGTTTGTCAATGACCACTGTCCGCAGTAGACTTCATGAACAGAAATACAGAGGCTACAATGAAAGATGCAAACCACTGGTTAGCCGCAAAAATAGGATGGCCAGGTAACAGTTTGCCAAGAAGTACTTAAAAGAGCAACCACAGTTTTGGAAAAAGGTCTTGTGGGCAGATGAGATGAAGATGAACATATCAAAATGATGGCAAGAACAAAGTATGGAGGAGAGAAGGAACTGCACAAAATCCAAAGCATACCACCTCATACCACCTCATTAATGGCCTCCTCCTGCACCTATTTTCTATGTTTCTATATTGGGGATGATCAGCCATGATCACAGTGAATGGCGGTGCTGGCTCGAAGGGCCGAATGGCCTCCTCCTGCACCTATTTTCTACGTTTCTCATCTGTGAAATATGGTGGTGGGGGTGTTATGGCCGGGGCATGTATGGCTGCTGAAGGTACTGGCTCACTTATCTTCATTGATGTTACAACTGCTGATAGTAGTAGCATAATGAATTGTGAACTGTATAGACACATCCTATCTGCGCAGGTTTAAACAAATGCCTCAAAACACATTGGCCGGCGGTTCATTCTACAGCAAGACAATGATCCCAAACATACTGCTAAAGAAAAAAATTTCAAAACTAAAAATGGTCAATTCTTGAGTGGCCAAGTTAATCATCCGATCTGAAACCAATTGAGCATGCCGTTTATATGCTGTAAAGAAAACTGAAGGGGACTAGCCCCCAAAGCATAAGCTAAAGATGGCTGCAATACAGGCCTGGCAGAGCATCACCATAGAAGACACCCAGCAACTGGTGATGTCCATGAATCGCAGATTTCAAGCAGTCATTGCATGCAAAGGATATGCAACAAAATACTAAACATGACTACTTTCATTTCCATTACATTGCTGTGCCCCAAACATTATGGTGCCCTCAAATGGGGGGACTATAGGCTGCAGCCACTGTTTCAATACCTAAAGGGGCTGCTCCTTGCCTTCTGGCTGCATTTTTCACCCACCATCCTCATCTTTGGACACCCTGTGCGTAGGGGAGAGGGTAGGGCTGAAGATGTCCTGGTTGGGTTGCTCCTGGGCCTGGCCAAGCTGGCCATCCGCGAGTCAAGGCAGCAGGCGGTGGAGGGCTCTACCCGAGCCGGCTGCCTGCCCCTTTTCCGGGGGTACGTCCGTGCCCGGGTGCGGATGGAAAGGGAATACGCCCTGTCTACGGGCACCCTGAGGGAGTTCCGCGACCGCTGGGCACCGAGGGGGGTTGAATGTATCCTGGACAAGGATTGCAATATAATTGTTTAGCAGTTGCTTAGCATATTTGTTTCATCTTGTATTATGGTGGTGTTTTGTTTTATTGTATTGTAAATACTATTTTAATATTTGAATAAATATTTTTGATTAAAAATAAATAAAATTTAAAAAAATGGGGGGACTATGTATAAACACTGCTGTAGTTTCTACATGATGAAACCAAAATGCATTAAAATGGCCTTTATTAAAATCTGACAATGTGCACTTTAACCACATGTGATTTTTTCTATTACAAATCTCAAATTGTGGAATACAGAGGCAAATAAATAAATGATGGGTCTTTGTCCCAAACATTATGGAGGGTACAGTAATTAACCATTTATTTTACTTGCAAAACACAGACATGCACAAGTTCATACACATGCAAGCACACATGTTTACACGTGTTTCGTTTAGTTTAGAGATACAGCGTGGGAACAGGCTCTTCGGCCCAGCAGGTCTGTGCCAACCATCCATCACCCTGTATTACAATCTTTACCGAAGCCAATTAATCTACAAACCTCTATGTCTTTGGAGTGTGGGAGGAAACCGGAGCAGCCTGGGAAAACCCAGATGGTCACAGGGAGAGCGTACAAACTTCACACAGACAGCACCCGTAGTCAGGATGGAACCCGGGTCTCTGGTGCTGTGAGGCAGCAGCTCTACCAGCTGTGCCACTGTGACACCCTGTACCTCTCACTACCATGGAAGCTATTTCCTTTGTGAGCATCGTGCTGATAAGGAATTTAGTTTCCCCCCTAGTATATCTGACAATAACCTAAACTAATCTGAACCAACTAACTAATCTTGATACAAGAGCGGTTCAGAGGCTGGATATCCTGTGGCAACTTGACTCCATCTGCAAGGCAGATTCAGGAGTCTGATGTAATGTTGAACACTCACATGTGATGTTTGATAGAGAACCAGGCCATTGATCCCGACCAGCCTGATTTAATCCCTCTCCTCCCTCTCGCACACACACACACACACGCAGAAACACACACACACGTGCATGCACCCATGCACACTTACACAAGTGTGCTCACCCTTGCGCACTTACATACACGCAAACACGCACACAATCGTGCACACATACAGATGCATGCAATCTCTCACACATGAGAACACATACACACGCACGCAAACACAGACACACATGCACACACGTGTTTTCTAAGGGCTGGCTACCTGTTTGTTTTACTGATGTCAGAATACTCACAGGAGCAGTGGGGACTGTGATTACTCTGAAAAAATCAGATAAAAATAGTCCTCCACTGGGAGCCAGAGAGAGGTTGGCTACATCTTTCTACCCAAATACAGCAAATCAGTTTAATTACATTTGCCAATGATTGCCTGGTGACAGCAAGGTTACAGATTTTTAATAATTTATTAGGCCAGTGTACATTATGACAGAGTAATAAATACTACACAATGAAATACATGATATTCCAAATGTTAATCTGATGTTAATGACTGTGTAGGATTCTATACACACTTCCCACTGCCAGGACACGCTCACTGTCATGTCATAACTAATTATATTTGACAGTAATTCAGTGAAGTGTGCAAGCTCTGTGTGTGTGTGTGTGACCATGCACATATATACCTATATGCATACAAATATATATAGGTATAAATAGACAAACAGACGCACCCATACACACATGCATAATCAGGCTTGCACGCACACACAAATATACACACCTATACTGTATGCACACACACACATATACATATTATATACACATACACACACATGCACACATATATATGCGATATGCATATCTGTGTCTGTGGGTACGAGCGCGCGCATATGCGTGCATGCCTGTTTGTGTGTGTTTGTGTAGGTGCATGACTGTTTGTGTTTGTCTATGTGCGTATGTCTGTGTGTATGTGCGTGCATGCCTGTTTGTGTGTATGTACATGCCTGCACATGCTTGGACACACACACACTGTGTTAATATGCACACGTGTATGTATGTGTGTGCCTGCACATGCCCTCGTGTCCGTTTTTGTGTATGTAGAGAGTTCCTGTATGTTGTCAGTGTGCGCGCATGGTGTGTACACATTGTGCTTGTGTGTGCGTGCATGTAAGATATTCACAATCACATTTCAAAAGTACAGCAATGTAATTATGTAACATCCCAGCAATCACGTTCCTGATCATCCCATATTGCTGAAGTTATTTTATATTACCAGCTAAATATTAAACCTGATTTCCCTGGTTTAGTACTGTTGCTTCACTAACTTCAAGATAGATGGTACTTTGTTTAATTCTTACAGCTTCTAAATGTATTCAGGATTGTCGATGAATCAATATGGAAGAGCACAATTAGACAACTAAATGAATATAGTTGGATTGGTTTCTCTGGAGTGTCGTAAGTTCCCACCATCCCTGGCAACGCGTCCCAGGCACCCACCACTTCCTGTGTAACACAAAACTTGCCCTGCATATCTCCTTAAACTTTACCCCTTTCACCTCAAAGCTATGCCCTGAAGTTTTTTTCATAGATGCAGCATGGAAACAGGCCCAAGTTAAGGGGGGACCTGATACAATTACCAGAGGGAAAGATTGGGTAGGCCGTCAGAACCTTTTTCTCAGGATGGAGATGTCTAAGAATTCTGGGGGCAGCACGGTGGCGCAGAGGTAGAGCTGCTGCCTCACAGCGGCAGAGACCCGGGAATGATCCTGACGACGGGTGCTGTCTGTGCAGAGTTTGCACGTTCTCCCTGTGACTGCATGGGTTTTCCTCCGGGTGCTTCGATTTCTTTCCACATTCCAAAGGCGTGCAGGTTTGTAGGTTAATTGGCTTCTGTGAATTGCCCCTAGTGCAGGATACGAAAGTGGGATAACATAGGACTAGCGTGAAAGAATGGTCGTTGGTCGACATGGCATCAGTGAGCCGAAGGGCCTGTTTCAATGCTTCATCTCTAAAAAAAAACTTAAGGGCATTGCTTTAACATGAAAGGGGTAACGTTTAAAGGCGATGTGCGGGGCAGGTTTTTTTTTCACAGAGGGTGATGTGTTGGGGTGGAGATGACTGATACGATAGTGACATTTAGGAGGCTTTTAGATTGGGACATGGGTATGCAGGGAATGGAGGGATATGGACCATGTACAGGCAGAGGAGATCAGTTTAACTTGGTGTCAGGTTCGGCACTGATATTGTGGGCTGAAAGAATGGAGAGCAGGAAGCGGCAAAATATTCAGCAGGTCAGGCAGCAGCTGGTAGCGGAGTGGGGAACTTTGACGTTTCAAAATTAGAGAATTCAATGTTCCTACCGCTGGGTTGTAAGCTACCCAAGCGAAATCTGAGGCTCTGTATCTCTAAACTGAAATAAACAAGGCAGCCAAACAGAACATCAGCCACAAAGTTATCTCTGCACCTCTGGCTTTAGTTTAATGCATTAAATCATTGTTTAGTCAATTCATATTTAATGGTAAGTATAACAGGCACAGTGAGTGATGGTACGGCTGATTAAACAGCTGCCGAATGTGGGAGCCTTTCCTCTGTCGCTCTGTCAGTGCTTGTGCCCACGTCAAATCAGTTTAATTCAAATTGAAGATCAAAACTCATGTATGAAGGTTTTGTTCAAGAATTCATGAGACTTGCTGGCAAGACTAGCGTTGTTTACTTTTGTTTTGGTTTATTAATGTCACGTGCACCGAGGTACAGTGAAAAGCTATTTTGTTGCGCGCCATCCAGTCAGCGGAAAGTCTATGCATGATTGATTACAATCGAGCCGCCCGCAATACCCAGATACAGGATAAAGGGAATAATGTTTAGTGCAAGATAAAGGCTGATAAAGTCCGATTAAAGATAGTCCGCGTGTTTCCAATGAGGGAGATGGGAGGGCAGGTCCGCCCTTTAGTTGGTGATAGGATGGTTCAGTTGCCTGATAACAACTGGGAAGAAACTGTCCCCGAATATGGAGGTGTGCGTTTTCTCACTCCTGTACCCGTTGCGTAATGAGAGAGAGGAGAAGAGGGGGTGACCGGGGTGAGACTGGTCCTTGATGTTTTTCAATGGTCAGCATAATTCAACTTGCAGTGAAGGTGAATATTACACATCATGACAAGGTTTGAATACATGGGGCAGTTTGGATGTGAGACTGGAACCAGAGATTGCAAAAATAAGATGGTCGTGATTGTATTTAGTGTGAAATTTGAGAGAAACTGCTCTCTTTGGGAAACACTTCTATACCTCTTGCCTGATGGGAGAGGGGAGAAGAGGAAGTGACCGGGGTGAGACTTCTCCTTGATTATGCTAATGGCCTTGCCGAGGCAGCGTGAAGTGTAGATGGAGTCTATGCAAGGGAGGATGGTTCGAGTGATGTTCTGGGCTGCGTCCACAATTCCCTGCATTTCTTGTGGTCTTGGATGGAGCTTGGAGTTGGATTTGTGCCTATCCGGCCCTTCAGTCAGCGCCGACCATCGATCACGTGCTCACACTAGTTTCATGTCACCCTCTTTCCCAACCACTCCTGCAGAACCTTGAGAATGTGTGCCGATCTCTCCAGGATCTGGATGTCCCTGTGATCTGAGACTTTAGACTCACCGCTCAGTTGTGACTTGTGTGAGTGCTGTAGCTGTTCATAACATGCAGTTTGTCCATGTTAACAGCACTGGATGATAATTGACGCTTACTGGGAAATGGAGGTCAAAGCATTGGGTCAATCAAATAAATCAATATCTCTGGGAAAAGGGAGTAATTGAGATGCGTGTTTGAATGTGAGTCACAACTTAACCATTGCAGCACTGTGTGTGGTGTAGATGATGGGCCCAACAACTACAGCAGACCCACTGCCTTTAAGGGCGGCACAGTGGCGCAGCGGAGAGAGCTGCTGCCTCACAGCGCCAGAGACACGGGTTTGATCCTGGCCTCGGGTGCTGTCTGAACGGAGTTTGTATATTTCCCCGTGACTGCGTGGGTTTCCTCTGGGTGCTCCGGCTTCCTCCCACCTCACAAAGATGTGCAGGTTCGCAGGCCATTCAGCTCTCTGTGAATAGCCTCTAGTGTGTAAGGAGTGAGTGGCGGAGTAACTCAGCAGGTCAGGAATGAATAGCAAAGTAACTCAGAAGGTCAGACAGCATCTCTGGAGAACAAGGATAGGTGATGTTTCGGGTCTGGACCCTTCTTCAGACATTTCTATCTTTATACAAAATTAAATAGTTTGGTTGGTATAGACTCGCTGGGTTGAAGGGCCTGTCTCCACCCTGCAGGAGTGTCTTGACCCGAAACATTGCCAGTCAAATTCCCTTTCTGTCCTCGGGCTCCTCCACTGTCAGAGTGAGGCCACATGCAAATTGGAGGAGCAGCACCTCATGTTTCGTTTGAGCAGCTTACACCCTGCGGTATAAACTCTAATTTCCTTAACACATGCATTCCCTCTCTCCCCCCCACCCCACCCTAGTCGTCCTGCTAGTTCCACTGTTCGTATCCTCTCGTTATCACCTCTTCCCCAGCCAACAATGGACCCTTATGGGCTCCACCCTTCCTTGGTCATCTGTCGCCACCCCTGCTTACCTCCTGTCCCCTCCCCTCCACTTTCAGTCGGAAGAAGGGTCCCGACCCGAAACGTCACCTGTCCTTTTTCTCCGGAGATGCTGCCTGACCCGCTGAGTCACTCCAGCATGTTGTCTCTACCCAATGTACTGTCAGCTTGCTGCTCCTTGTTACTCAACTGGGATACCAGCGGAGAATTTTGATGTTGAAGTCTCTGTAATGGGAACTCGAATTCATAATCCTCCTCTCTCAGAAAGTTATTAACGGTATAAATAGCCTTCAAAGTCAAAGAAATGAAAGGAGAGAAAGTCAGTGGCTTTAGCGCAAATAAATGATCTTTTTAAAAAAAAAAAATCCTCAGGAGTTTTATACATTAACATTCAAGACGGTCCCAAGGGATTTGAATTTGCATGTCTGTGAAATTTGCCAGTGTGGAATATGTTCACTGTGATCACAGTGCACCCTCTGCCACAGATTTATGGTTATTTATGGGATGTAGGAGACAAGCGGTAAAGGAAGTACTTTGAAATGCATTTCCTATCACGACCAGTGTTCACAGCTATTGTCACTGATGGCTAAGAAATATTCTAACTTCAATCACAAAAGTAATTGGAAACTGTGTGGCAAAGCACACACATCTGTATTGATCTGTAGTGCGGTGGAAATGAACAGCCTTGGTATGTGGAAACCAGTTAATCATGAAGTGAGTGCGAGGCAGACTCCTCAGACTGCAGAAGCTGATTGCAATTACTTAATCAGTGGGCTGTAACAACTTGCATCTGTCAGGGACGGTCCAGCTCTGACAATCCAGCACTTCCACCGACCTGTGGTAGCACGGTGGCGCAGCGGTAGATTGCTGCCTCACAGCGCCAGAGACCCAGGTTCCATCCTAACCTCAGGTGCTGTCTGTAAGGAGTTTGTATGTTCGCCCCGTGACCGCGTGGATTTTCCCCAGTTGCTCTGGTTTCCTCCCACTTTCCAAATACAGTACGTTATTTGGCTTCGGTAAAAATTGTAAATTGTCCCTAGATGGGGATCGTTGGTTGGCGTGGACTCGATGGGCCGAAGGGCGTGTTTCTCTAAACTAAACTAAACTAAACCTCAATGGTGCCAGACTAACAGATGTTCCAATCTAATAATCAAAAGCTATTTTATCTTGTAGAAACAGAAATGTCTGAAGAAGGGTCCCAACCCGAAACATCACCTATCCGTATTCTCCAGAGATGCTGCCTGACTCGCTGCGTTACTCCAGCACTTTGTGTCCTTATGTGTATTAAGCAGCATCTGCAGTTCCTTGTTTCTACAATCTGTTAAGATACCCACTCTCGGGAGAATGTAGAAGGGGCAGAGTGCTGGGTGGCAAAGAGGGGCAGGAGGCACACAAATAATCATCGACAAATCTTGGCAACATTTTCCCAACCTCCTCTGCATTTTATTCCTGGGTCGCACTGGCTGGGAGCTAATCATAAATGATATGAGCAGAATCAGCCCATTTGGCCCATCAAGTCTACTCCACCATTCAATCATGACTGATCTATAACCCCATTCTCCTGCCTACTCCCTATAACCTCTGACACCCATACTAATCATGAATCGATCTCTCTCTGCCCTAAATATATCCACTGACTTTGCCTCCACTGCCTTCTGTGGCAAATAATTCCACAGGTTCACCACCCTCTGAGTAAAGAAATTCTTCCTCATCTCCTTCCTAAAAGAACGTCCTTTAATTCTGAGGCTACGACCTCTAATCCTAGACTCTCCCACTAGTGGAAACATCCTCTCCACATAGCCCCTCCATTCTATCCAAGCCTTTCACTATTCGGTACGTTTCAATGAGGTCCCCCCGAATCTAATTTTTTATACAATGTGCGGGGGATTTGGCTGAGGGTGGGAGTATGTATTTCATTATCTGATCCTTCAGTGCCTGCAGCCTTTTGCCCAAGCGTATCAAACACGCGGTAATAAGGCTGAGATTACATCCGTGCAGGGTTTCCCAGTCAGTCTGTGGATACGAAGAGCAGAATTAGGCCATTCGGCCCATCGAGTCTACTCCACCATTCAATCATGGCTGATCAATCTTTCCCTCTCAGCCCCATTCTCCTGCTTTCGTCCCATAACCCATAACACCCTCACTAAACAAGCACCGGTCAATCTCCTTAAAAGTATCAATTGATGGTCTCCACAGCCATTTGTGGCAATGCATTCCCCAGATTTATCACTCTCTGACTAAAGAAATTCCTTCTCATTTCCTTTCTAACTGTACCTCTTTTTATTCTGAAGCTGTGCCCTCTGGTCCTAGACTCTCCCACTAGTAGAAACATCCTCTCCATATTCACTCTATATGTAAATATATCCACTGACTTTGCCTCCACAGCCTTCTGTGGCGAAGAATTCCACAGATTCACCACCATCTGACTAAAGAAATTCCTCCTCATCTCCTTCCTAAAAGAACGTCCTTTAATTGGACTCAGTGGGCTGAAGGGCCTGTTTCCACGCTGTATCTCTAAAGTCTAAAGTCTCTAATTCAAGCCCGCGTCGAGGTAAGAATTGTTGTTCATATGATCTTGCAGCGTGCATTTCTAACATCAGTTGTCCAAGACGTTGGTGAAGCAGAGAAGATTTATGAGAATGTTGTCAGGACTTAGGGCATGAGCTATAGGGAGAGGTTGGTCAGGTTAAGGGCCTGTCCCACTTGGCGTCATTTGCGCGTCACGCAGAAGGCGCGCGGGGATTTTGAGAATCCCGAAATCCTGGGGCGCCGCGCGCTACCGCATGTCACTGCCTACGCCACCATGCGTCATGCGTATGTAATGCACACCATGCGCGCGTTGTGCGGCGTGACGCATAAATTATGTCACGTAAATGACGCGCAAATGACGCCCAAGTGGGACAGGCCCTTTAGGACTTTATTCCTTGGAACGCAGGAGGCTAAGGGGTGATCTTGTATCTTCTTGTGTATGGCGTGCACAGCCTAAAGTTGTAGGACAACTTGTTCTAATTTATCTTATTTTATTGTGCACGCCAGGTTGATTGCATTCGTTGAAACAGGGCGGACCACGTGAAGGTTGCAATCTCCCACCCCGTGATCTTGTATAAAATCATGAGGGGAATGGATAGGGTAAATGCACAGTCTCTTATCCAGCGTAGGGGAAATGTGGATAAAGGGGACTAGCGTGGATGGGTCGGCATGGGCGAGTTGGGCCGAAGGGCCTGTTTCCGTGCTCACTGCCTATGACACAACACACACACACCTTCTTTGAGTATAAAGTGCTCAGGCACCTGAGGATGGTGGGAGATAAATGGAGACAATACCAATGTGAAGAAAAATAAATGAAAAGCTATTTATCCTGATGTTAGGTGCGGGACTCCATTAACGGCATTGAGTCTGCCATTTTCTGATCTTCATGACTCTAATCAGCACCATTAATCACAATCTCATTGCCTATGTCACTGCCAACAGACTGTAGTCACGATGATGGATGGACTTCCTAGTGGTCACGAGATGAAGATATTCTTACTCCAGAGCTCCTAGAACGTGAGGGGAAACAATAAATTGATTCCAGACACATTAAAACTCATTGGAAACCAGGCTCTGCTCATGTCCGGGCCGATACAGATTTCCAACATCAGCCAGCTGAACTGCGGCGGGGATGGGGAGTCGAGAGGATTCTGGTGCGTGACGACAAGGTCGAGGGTTCAAGCCTCACTCCAGCTAATACACCGAAGTAGTGTTGAGGGAGAGCAAGGGCGGCACAGTGGCGCAGCGGTTAATGCCCCACAGCGCCAAAGACCCGGGTTCGATCCTGACTACTGAAGCTGTCTGTACGGAGTGTGCACTTTCCCCCTGTGACCACATAGGTTTCCTCCGGGTGCTCCGCTTTCCTCCCACTCTCCAAAGATGTACATGTTTGTAGGTTAATTGGCTTCAGTAAAATAGTAAAAATAGTAAATTGTCCCCGAAGCGTAGGCTAGTGCTAGTGTGATCGCTGGTTGGCGCGGACATAGTGGGCCGAAGGGCCAGTTTCTGTGCTGTATCAGTAAAGTAGTAAAGATACAAAGTGCTGGAGTAACCTAACGAGTCCGATACTCCAGCACTTTGTGTCACAAATTTGTAAACCAGCACTTTCAGTTCCATGTGACCACATAGAACAGAACAGCATAGGAACAGGCCCACTTCAGCCAAACATGATGCCAGGTTAAACGAATCTCCTCTGGCTGCACGTGATCCACATCCATGTGCCTGTCCAAAGGTTTCTTAAACGGCACTATCGTATCTCCAACACCACCCCTAGCAGTGCATTCCGGATCAACTACAAAATCCTGGTCCTCACCTACAAAGCCCTCCACCATCTGGCCCCCCACATATCTCACTGACCTCCTCTCCCCCTACCAACCCTCACGGTCCCTCAGATCCACATCAGCCGGTCTCCTCTCCATCCACAAGTCCAACCTCCGCAGTTTTGGGGACAGAGCCTTCTCCAGGGCAGCTCCCAGGCTCTGGAACTCCCTCCCCCAACTGATCCGCAATTCCGTGTCCCTCACCATCTTCCAGTCCCGCCTCAAGACCCATCTCTTCACCTCTGCCTATCCTTAGCCCCACGTCCCCCTCCCTTTTCATCTGTGCATTAATTGCCTCATATTGTGTTTTGTATTGAATTCTGTCTTTACTTTGTGTACTAGTCATGTCTCTACTATTTATTTCATTCCCCTTACATGTTTTTCCTCGACCTGCTAAATTTTTGTAAGGTGTCCTTGAGACTCTTGAAAGGCGCCCATAAATAAAATGTATTATTATTCCAGGCACTCACCACCATCTGTGTAAAAAATTAAGTCTTTTGATAGGCAGATGATCGGAGAAGGTTTAGTTTAGTGAATTGTCACATGTACCGAGGTACAGTGAAATGCATTTTTGGTTAGTGCTATCCATTCAGCAGAAAGTACTATAAATTCCAATCACAGTGTACAGACACAGGATAAAGGGAATAACATATAGCGCAAGATAAAACCCAGTAAAGTTCGATTAAAGGCCAGAGCTGAAAGGACTAAAGGTGTGAGAAAAAGATAAAAGAGCAAAACCTATTCTTCTCTCCATAGACCCCAGCATTTTGTGTCTATTTTCGGTATCAACCAGCATCTGCGGTTTCCTCCGTCACTATTATTCAATGTTCTCCAAGGGGAGAGACTGAGAGGATAATGAAAGCCCAAGGTTTTAGTTTACTTTAGTAAGCAAAGCAAGAATTTCATTGTCCTATACAGGGACACATGACAATAAACTAACTTGAACTAGTTTAGTTTAGGGATGCAATGTGGAAACAGGCCCTTCAATCCACCGAGCCCACACCGACCAGCGATCCCCATACACTAGCACTATCCTACACACTAGGGACAATTTACAATTATTACCAAAACCAATTAACGAACAAACTCCTTACAGAGAGCACCCGTAGTCAGGATTGAACCCGGGTCTCTGGCGCTGTGAGGCAGCAACTCTACCGCTGCGCCACCATGCCGCCCCTGCATGGACCCACGTGAATTCAAAGCAAAGAAATCGATGGTTGCGGTGAAAGGGAATTGAGGATATGATTCTGTGCGTCACCCCCGACCTTCCAGAGAAAACAAGTCTGTCCATCCTCTCCCTGTACCCTCTAATCCAGGCACCATTCTGGTAAACCCCCTCTGTGCCCTCTCTAAAGCCTCCACATCTTCCCTGTTATGGGGCGACCAGAACTGCACCCAATACTCCAAATGCAGCCTAAACAAAGTCTTATAGGCCTCTCCCACTTGGGTGATTTTTTAGGCTACTACAGGCAACTAGTTTGTCACCACATGTTCGCTGGTGGTCGCCGGGAGTAGTATCCTCAGCCGCGCAAAAAGTCGTAGCGTCTTTCTGATCACCGCTAAATTTTCAACATGTTAAAAAAAATTGGTGACAGTGGGTTTGATGCCAATGAGCGTAGCTTGACTTCTCCTGACGTAGGTGCTGTCGTAAGTTGTCACCGTTTTTTCGGCGACCTGCTACGACTATGACAGGCGCCGGCAGTTGCCTAAAAAAATGGCCAAGTGGGACAGGCCCATTATAGAGCTGCAACATAACTTCCTGGGCAAGGCCTGGAAGGGGAGAGTCCTAATACTGGGAAATGGGATCATTATCATTGAATACAAGAGACAGGAAGTCATGTTGTAGCTTTATTGAACTTTGGTTAGGCCGTGCCTGGAGTATTGCGTGTATTTCTGATCGCAATACTCGAAGGATTTGGAGACTTTGGAGAGGATGCAGAAGAGGTTTAAGGCCCTATTCCCGAGTTACTCACAAACTCTCCCGATTTTTCCCCTTGATACGAACTCGGAGAATTACGGTAATAGCCATTTGTAGGTATTCGGGGCTATTTTTTGAACTCGTGGACATGTTGAAAAAACGTCCTCACCTACCTGATGCCCCGCTTTCCTACGGCTGGCATTACGAGCCGCTACGAAACATCTACGGGCTCACTACCGACATTACCCAACATTCCCTGAGTTCGAATCAAGGGGAAAACTCGGGAGAGTTCGTGAGTAGTGGGACAGGGGCTTTGCTGGAATGCTGCCTGGATTAGAGGACATTAGCTACAGGGAGAGTTTGGACAATGTTGGATTGTTTTCTCTCAAGCATCGGAGTTTGAGGGGGGACCTGATGGAAGTAAATAAAATGATGAGAGGCAGAGATATGGTAGACAATCAGAACCTTTTTCCTAAGGCGTCAAAGACTAGAGGGCATAGCTTTAAGGTGGGAGGGCAATGCTTAAAGGAGAGGTGGTAGCATGTTTGTGTTACACAGAGGGTGGTGAGTGCCTGGATCACGCTGCCAGGGGTGGTGGTGGAAGCAGGTAAGACACTGGCGTTTAAGAGGCTTTTAGGCCGGTAAGTGGATATACACCCCGATGGTTGAGCAAGGCAAGGATGGTCAAGATTTCCACCACTCCTCTGTTCAAGTTACTCCACGAGTACAGGATCAGATCAGAGGAGGATTCCAGACCTTTCCGTGTCCGTCACCACCTTACATGATGTATAAAACCAGGAGAGGAATAGATCGGGGTGACGCACAGAGTCTCTTGCCCTGAGTAGAGGAAGCGTGAAGGGGGCAAAGATTTAATATGAAACTGAGGTGTAATTTCTTTACACAAAAGGTGGTGGCTAAATTTACAGAGTCTCTTGCCCAGACTATGGGAATCAAGAACCGGAGGACATAGGCTTAAGGTTGGAGGGGGGGGGAATGTAGTAGAGACCTGAGGGGTAACTTTTTTTACACAAAGGGTGGGGGGTGTATGGAACGAGCTGCCGGAGGAGGTAGTTGAGGCAGGTACAATCGCAACGTTTAAGAAACATTTACACAGGTACATGGAATGGGGGATATGGGCTAAACGCAGGCAGGTGGGACTAGTGTAGAAGGGACATATTGGACAGCGTGGGCCAAAGAGCCTGATTCCATGCTGTATGACTCTATGGCCCACGTGGACCTTGATTAGTACAGGTGTCAGGGGTTATGGGGAGAAGGCAGTTAGGAGGGATAAATAGATCAGCCATGATTGAATGTTGGAATAGTCTTGATGGACCGAATGGCCTAATTCCACTCCTATTCCTTATGACGTTATGGCCTATCTCAACCTCACCGTTTCCTTCCCTCAACCCCGACCATTGCTGACGAGATGGGCTCGGTGTATTTGCTGCTATAATTCTGCAGCATTTTCTCCTCTTCTGCTGGTTTGCAGCCAAGTTTCAGTTGCTATTTCCTTCCTGTGTCCCAGATGCTCATCGAAGCTTTTAGCTTCTGAATCAGTCACGGCTGAATCTCCTCCAACTGCTTCCCTCTCTGACTCGAGATGGTCCCAACTCCCTTATTTAATTCACAACTTAATAATTAATAAATCATCGGCCTCCAGTACACTCATGTTTTTGTGCTCCTGATATCATTACCATCACTTTGAATATTGTAGTCATCCCGACAACCTGTCACCCTCTCGTCTTAAACTGTTGATATTTACTTGTTCGGTAACTCGGTAACGCCCAGGAATGAAGGAGGCTGCAGAGAGTGGTGAACACGTCCGGTCCATCACAGGCACTGACCTCCCCACCATCGAAGGGATCTACAGGAGTCACTGACTCAAAAAGGCAGCCAGCATCACCAGAGACCCACACCACCCTGGCCATGCTCTCATCTCGCTGCTGCCACTGTGAAGAACGTACAGGAACCTAAAACCTGTGACGTCCTGGTTCAAGAACAGCTTCTTCCCAGCAACTATCAGGCTCTTGAACACTAATCCACACTGCCACAGAAGGCTGTAGAGGCCAAGTCAGTGGATATTTTTAAGGCAGAGATAGGTAGATTTTTGATTAGTACAGGTGTCAGAGGTTATGGGGAGAAGGCAGGAGAATGGGGTTAGGAGGGAGAGATAGATCAGCCATGATGGAATGGCGAAGTAGACTTGATGGGCCGAATGGCCTAATTCTACTCCCACCACTTATGACCTTTACGACGTTATGACCTAATCAACACTATCCACGACCTCAGCAACTATGATCTCCTGTGGACCACGCTGTTGATCGCATGATGGACTTCTGTTTTGCACAATTATTATTAACTAATATTAGAATCATGGAGTCATACACTGCGGAAACAGGCCCTTCGGCCCAACTTGCCCATGCCGACCAACATTCCCCATCTATGCTAGACCCACCTGCTGCTGTTTTTAATCCAATGTATTATTATATATTTATTATGTGTTATTGTGTCTGTTAAGCTGCAGCAAGTAAGAATCTCATTGCTGGTACATAAAACAATTAATTCTTGACCTCACAGTTTGCCAGACAAGAACATAAGGGATGCCTTGTAGAAACAAGGAACTGCAGATGCTGGTTAGTACACAAAGTGGCAGAGTAACTGAGTGGGTCAGGCAGCATCTCTGGAGAACATGGATAGGCAATGTTTCAGAAGGTCCAGAGAGGGTAGAAAGATGGTGGGGAGGGACCAAGAGGAGGGAAAATGTTGGAGATGGGAAAATGTTGGAAATGGGAAAAGGGGGTCATTACTGGGAGTGGGGGACCCCCTCGTTACTGGGAGTGGGGGACCTCCCCCCCTCCCCAAGGGCCTGAGTTCTAGGGAGTTCTAGGTTGAGCAGGCTTGGACCTTATTCCTTGGAGCACTAGAGGATGAGGGGTGATCTTATGGTGGTGTACAAAATCATTAGAGGAATAGATCGGGTAAACGTATTGAGCCTTTTGTGCAAAGTAGGGGAATCGAGAACCAGCATACATAGGTTTAAGGTCAGGGGGGGGGGAAAGATTTAATGGGAACCTGAGGGGTGACTTTTTTATTTATACAAAGGGTGGTAGATGTATGGAACGATAATGTAGTTGAGGCAGGTACTATCACAATGTTTAAGATCATTTCGACAGGTACATGGATGGGGTAGGTTTAGAGGGATATGGGCCAAACGCAGGCAGTTGGTACTAGTGTTGATGGGGCATGTGGTCGGTGTGGGTAGGCTGGGCGGAAGGGCCTGTTTCCACACTGTATGACTCTATGACTCTATGAGATAATGGCCCAGAGGCGGAGGTGACGGAAGATAAGCTCTATGTCATGGTGGGTCCAGAAGCCATTGAGAGATGGGCGTAGGCCATCCATATACGGGAGGGGCTATTTGGTTTCTTATACCACATTCTTTAAAGATCTTTTACCTCAGTGCTACATTCCTACGCCATTCTTTATAATTTAGACTTTAGAGATATAGCACGAAACAGGTTCTTCGGCCCACCGAGTCCTCGCCGACCAGCAATCACCCAGTACACTAGCACTATCCTACACACAAGGGACAATGTACAATTTTACCAAAGCCAATTGACCTACAAACCTGCACGTCTTTGGAGTGCGGGAGGAACCCGGAGCTTCTGGGGAATACCCACATGGTCACTGGGAGAACGTGCAAACTCCATATAGACAGCACTGTAGTCAGGAACGAACCCGGGTCTCTGGTACTGCAAGGAGGCAACTTTACCACTGCACCACCATGCCACCCACGATGATCTTTGATTCACATAGCTGGCTGAAATCTATGAACTGTGTTTTGAATATCCAACGTGAACATTCTCTGTTACGGGTCTTTTAAGGTCAATATATCATCACCCTCTGGGGAAAGAATGTCTTCCAATAAGTTCATGTCATAGAAGCAGAATTAGGCCATTCAGCCCATCGAGTCTACTCAATTCAATCACGGCTGATCTATATTTCCCTCACAACCGCATTCTCCTGCCTTCTTCCCCTAACCTCACCAATCAAGAACCTGTCCATCTTTGCTTCAAAAACACCCAAAGACTTGGCCTCCACAGCCGTCTGTGGCAATGAGTTCCACAGATTCGCCACCCTCTGACTATAGACATTTCACCTCATCTCTTTTCTAAAGAACAAGGGGTCACAGTTTAAGGATAAGGGGGAAGTCTTTTAGGACCGAGATGAGAAAATCATTTTTCACACAGAGAGTGGTGAATCTCTGGAATTCTCTGCCACAGAAGGTAGTTGAGGCCAGTTCATTGGCTATATTTAAGAGGGAGTTCGATGTGGCCCTTGCGGCTAAAGGGATCAGGGGGTATGGCGAGAAGGCAGGTACAGGATACTGAGTGGGATGATCAGCCAGGATCATATTGAATGGCGGTGCAGGTTCGAAGGGCCGAATGGCCTACTTCTGCACCTATTTTCCATGTTTCTATGTTTCTAAAGGTACGTCCTTTCATTCTGATTCTGTCTCTGTCCCGAATGACCAACACCTTTTATCTGTGACGGCGGAGAATGTGCAGAAGATATATTTCAGGATAACAGAGAGAAGAAAAATGACGACAGCAGAGAAAGTTAATGCAGGCTTTATATTTTGCACAACACAAATTTCATGATATGAGTGGCAACATGTTTTCCGAGTTAGTGGAATCAAGATACATTGACTTCATTGACAATTGTTTATGAGGGAAATGGTTATTAACCAAATCTGAAGGGTTTACATATTCATAAGGGAACGTTTCCAGATGGAAGTCACCCATGCATATTTTAAGGAAATGATAGTGTAGGGGAAGCTGAATTATCTCCTGGTTCATTAAATATGGACGAGCACCGGAAACACAAGGAGCAGTTACCGACCCAATTTTGCGAAGAGAGGTTAGTTTAGTTTAATTTAGATTAT
Source organism: Amblyraja radiata (assembly GCF_010909765.2). NCBI lineage: Eukaryota > Metazoa > Chordata > Chondrichthyes > Rajiformes > Rajidae > Amblyraja > Amblyraja radiata. The sequence continues at coordinate 21,772,556 of NC_045974.1, forward strand.
TGTCACATGTACCGAAGTACAGTGAAAAGCTTTTGTTGCGTGCGATCCAGTCAGACGCATGTGATTACAATCGAGCCGCCAACAGTGTACTGATGCAGGATAAAGGGAATAACGTTTAGAGCAAGGTAGGGCCCTGTAAAGTCTGATTAAACATAGTCCGAGGGTCTCCAATGAGGTAGATAGTAGCTCAGGACGACTCTCTAGTTGGTGAGAGGATGGTTCAGTTGCCTCATCACAGCTGGGAAGAAACTGTCCCTGAATCTGGAGGTGCGTGTTGTCACACTTCTGTACCTCTTGCCTGATGGGAGAGGGGGGGAGATGAGGGGGTGACCGGAGTGAGACTGGTCCTTGATTATGCTGCTGGCCCTTCATCAGACCCTGACCCACACTCACACCCCTCCCCCCCCCCACCAACCCCACCCAGTTCCAGACTATAGACCCGACCCTTGACCCAGACCCTGACTCTCTCTCCACCCCAACCGCTGGCCTGAACACTCCAAAAAGAAAATCAGATAATTCAAGGAATAAATCCGGTAAATGCACATAGTCTCTTGCCCAGGCTGCAGGAATCGAAAACCAGAGGACATAGACTAAAGGGCCTGTCCCACGATGCCAGTTCACCCAAGAGCTCTCCCGAGTTTAAAAAAAAAATCAAACTCGTGGTAAGTGTGTAGAATGTACGTAGCGGGTACGTCAGAGCTCGTGGATGTCTCGTAGCGGCTCGTAATGCTAACGGCAGGTACTCGGGAAACGCGGAAACTCGTGAAGTTTTTTCAACAGTGTGAAAAATTTCCCAGAGTAAAAAAATACTCGTGATGAGGTACCACAAGCTCGATTTTTTAAAAACTTGGGAGAGCTCTTGGGTGAACTCGCATCGTGGGGCAGGCCCTTTAAGGTATGTGGAGAAGTGGGGGGGGGGGGGGGGGGGGATTTAATAGGAACCCGAGGGGTAACTTTTTTTACACAAAGGGTGGTGGGTGTATGGAACGAGCTGCCAGAGGAGGTAGTTGAGGCAGGTACTATTGCAATGCTTAAGAAACATTCAGACAGGTACGTGGATAGGACTGGTTTCGAGGGATATTGGCCAAACCCAGGCAGGTGGAACTGGGGTATCTTGGTCAGTGTGGGCAAGTTCGCCAGAAGGGCTTGCTTCCACGCTGTACGACCTATGACGCGATGACCCCATGACCCACTGCCCCCATCTAGTTGCCATCACATTGAGAGCTTGCTGTGCAAACATTGGCTGCCATGTTCCCCACTCTGCAAGCAGAGAGCCCACTCCAAACGGTATTGCATTCATTGCTAAAGGGATGAAGGAGACCGTGAGGTCGGGAGGGGCGCTGCACCAATGCAGATCGAGCTGTTGGGCTGAAGTAAACCTCAGCTGGTCTGGCTTTGCTGCCTTCTAGACAAGGTCACAGTTAATCATCTCGTGCCTTCCCTCAAGCTACTTAGAGGTCTCAAGCTGGGATGTTTCAGTCTCCAGAACATTGCTGACTCTGACTCTCTCTCTCTCCCCCCCTGTCCCTCTGTCTCTCTCCCCACCTCCCTCCCTCTTTCCCCACCTCTCTCCCCCCTTCTCTCTCTCTCTCCCCCTTCTCTCTCTCTCCCCCCTTCTCCCATTCTCTCTCTTCCCCCTCTCCTTTCTCTCTCACCTAATCAGATTTAGGTCATGCACCTGCCTTCATGCTCTGCTTTATAAAAAAAAATCAAAACAAGCTTTATTCTGTATAAAAAATATATACAAAACAAGAATTCTTCCGACATTTCCCCGCAGCTATACATACATTCATTTGCATTGTATTTGGTGGTGTTCACAGAAATATCATTATAGCCAGCACTCTTGTCACTGTTGTGGCCCCCTGGGGTGATATCCCTTCCCTTGTTTGAGGGGTGTCTCCACCACACTCTGCCCCTCAATGTCCTGCAGCGGAAGGGCCCTAGACTGTGGTCCTCCCCCACACAGCCTTGGCGTTGGCTGCACCTAGCTTCAGTGCGTCCCTCAGCTCGTACTCCTGCAGCCTGGAGCAGGCCAGTCACCAACATTCCCCGACGGACATCTCGCTCTGCTAGGAGGTCAACAGATTTCGGGCAGACCTAAGAGTGTCTTTCACCGAGTTGATGACCTTCCAGCAGCACTTGATGTCCGTCTCCGAATGTGTCCCTGGGGACAGTCCAGAAAACAGAGAGTCTTCTGTTACGGAGATGTTCGGGATAAATTGTTCCCTTCCTTTTGCAGAGTACACAGCAAAAGCTGCAGTGCCCCGATGCTGATTTACTCTCAGGCTCAGGTACTGCTCTCCTGTTATGTTACGCTGCATAAAACAATTCCTGGGACAGCCATTACATTGGGCAGCACTCCTGCCCATCCCTCGGCTAAAGTAAGACCACAAAACGCAGCAAGTCTTGTGTCAATGACCGAACACCAATCCTCATTTCTCCCCTTGTCTTCGAGACGCACAAGGCAGATTAGTTTAGTTTATTGTCACACCTACCGAGGTACAGGGCAAAGCTGTTGTTGCATGCTCTTCCAGTCAACAGAAAGACAATACGTGACTACAATCAAGCCGTCCGCAATGCACGGATACATGATAATGGGAATAACATATAGGAAGGAACTGCAGATGCTGGTTTAAACTGAAGATAGATACAAAATGATGGAGTAACTCAGCGGGACAGGCAACATCTCATGAGAGAAGGAAGGGGTGACGTTTCGGGTTGAGACCCTTCCTCAGATAGAAGAAAGGTCTTAAACTGAAACATCACCCATTCCTTCTCTCCGGAGATGCTGCCCGACCCACTGAGTAACTCTGCATTTTGTGTCTATAAAGGGAATAACGTTCAGTGCAAGATAAAGTCCAGTAAAGTCCAATTAAATATAGTCCGAAGGGCCTTCAATGAGTTAGATAGCAGCTCAGGACCGCTTCCTAGTTGTTGATAGTTGCCTGATAACAACTGGGAAGAAACTGTCCCTGAATCTGGAGGTGTGCGTTTTCATACTTCTGTACCTCTTGCCTGGCGGGAGAGGAGAGCAGAAGGGGTGACTGGAGTGAGACTGCTCCTTGACTTTGCTAGTGGCCTTGCCGAAGCAGCATGAAGTGTACATGGAGTCAATGGATGGGAGGATGTTTGTGTGATGGTCTGGGCTACGTCCACAAATCTCTGTCATTTCTTGTGGTCTTGGATGGAGTTATTCCCAAACCATGCTGTGACACATCCCGATACAATCCTATCCACAGCACATCTGTAGATTTTGGCGAGGGTTATTTGGGGCATGCCAAAGTTATATAGTGATATAGCCCTAGATTAGAAATTGGTTTGGCAGATCAGAGGCCATGCACAGTGCATACAAGGATGTATTAACTTAATCCTACTTAAGCATCTTTATCCTATTGCGGCACAGTGGTGCAGCTGGGACAGTTCAAGTTCAAGTTCCAAGTTCGTGCTTATTGCCACTTAACTGATTAAGGTGCAGTGAAATGTGAGTTACACCATACAGCCATACTAAGGGAAAAGCAACAATACACACAGCCACATAAAATAAAATGTAACAAACGTCCACCACGATGGAATCCACATTTCTCACAGTGATGGAAGGCATCTTCCTCCTTTGTTCACCCGTGGTGGTCGGGGCCTTTGAACCCTCCGCAGTTCGCCGCTGCCGACGGTCCGATGTCCAAGCCCTCGCGTCGGGATGATGGAAACTCCGACGTCTACAGCTGCTGTCTTACAGTTCTAGAGACCCGGGTTCAATCCTGATTTCGGGTGGTCTGTGTGGAATTTGCATGTTCTCCCTGTGAACGCATGGACTTCCTCCAGGTGCACCGGTTTCTTCCCACATCCCAAAGAGGGGGGGGGGGGGGTTTGCAGGTTAATTGTCCCACTGTAGATTGCCCCTGGTGTGTCGGGAGTGGATGAGAATGTGGGATAACATAGAACCAGCATGAACGGGTGATGGATGGTCGGCATAGACTTGATGGGCCGAAGGGCCACTTTCCATGCCATATCTTACTTTCAATCAATCAAGTGAAGCAGGCGATTATGTTGGGGACACCTGAGACTGCAGATGCTGGAATCCTGAGCTAAAACAGCGATAGAGTAACTCAGCGGGTCAGGCAGCATCTGTGGTGGGAAATGGACAGGAGACGTTTCGGGTCGAGATGATTTGGTTTACAGATGCGAGTTTAAACCCCATCATTGAAGTCCCAAAGACGTGCGCGCTTGTAGGTTAATTGTCCCTTTGTAAATTGCCCCTAGTGTGTAGGGAGTGGATGAGGAAGTGGTACAGCATAGAACTAGTGTGAACGGGTGATCGATGGTCAGCTTGGAAGGACCTCTGAACGAAACTAAACTAAGTGACTACACTTCACTGAGCAAAGTGGTTGCAGAGATGTGCAGGGACTGTGAGAGAACGTCATGAACATCTTCCACAACTGTGTGCGTTTCTGTGGCAGTTTGGCTTTTCACTTTTAGCTTCCCCACTCGCGTTAAGCACAGTGATCTGTGAGGTTCCTAATCTACAATAAATTAAGTGAGATGTCGGCTCTGGTGTAACATTGACTTTGCAGACATTATGCTGAATTTATCAAACGCACTGGACCAGTTACAGTGTATATTCTTGTCTAGCGTCATTTTGCATGAACTCAGCTCAGAGTCTTTTAATTAATGCATTGCACTAACATTTTACGCTTTATATTTGCTGCAAATGTCACACAGACATTTCATTGCTACTGACATTCATTTTTGGTAAAAACAAATCATTTTTTTATCAAATAAATCCACTGTCCATATCCATTTTTATTAACTATTCAAAATGGAAACTGCTTTTTTAACTGTTTGCAAATGCTGGAATCTTGAGCAAAAACATAAACAGCTGGAGGAACTCAGCGGGTCAGGCAGCATCTAGTTTTTTGTTGTTCAGAGATACAGCATAGAAACAGGCCTCCTGGCCCACCGGGTCTAAGCCCACCATCGATCATCCCGTCCACCAGTTTAGTTTAGTTTAGAGATACAGCATAGAAACAGGCCCTTCGGCCCACCGAGTCCGCGCAGACCAACAGAGCAACCCTATCCAACCCTGGATTTAAGAGGGAGTTAGATGTGGCCCTTGTGGCTAAAGGGATCAGGGGGTATGGAGAGAAGGTAGGTATGGGATATTGATTTGGATGATCAACCATGATCATATTGAATGGCGGTGCAGGCTCGAAGGGCCGAATGGCCTACTCCTGCACCTATTTTCTATGTTTCTATGTTTCTATCCTACACACGAGGGACGATTTACAATTTTTACCAAAGCCGATGGGGTCAAGGAAAGAGCGTTCACGTCGCGGCCCTGTTTCAACCAATCTTTCCACCACCGCACACAAGACGCACAAGAAGCGCAAGACAGACACCATTGTGCAGATGCCGAGAAGTGTGTTCAGCTCTGGCTGAACAACTTCTAATCTTGTGTGTGGACTCGATAAGGAGAAGACCAAAGCCAATTAACCTACAAACCTGCAGATCTTTGGAGTGTGGGAGGAAGCTGGAGAAAACCCACGCGGTCACAGGGAGAACGTGCAAACTCCGTACAGACAGCACCCGTAGTCAGGATCGAACGTGCTGTGGGGCAGCAACTCTACCGCTGCGCCACCCTGCTGTGATTGGGGTTGGCACCTGGGCTGGGCACAGTTTATGAAGAACGATTCTTCCTGCCTCCCTTTTCCTGAAGTCCGCTATCATCGGCAGTAGAACTGAACTGATCTGCAAAAGGTCAAGTGGTTTAATTTTCTCGAATGTTAACACCGTCAATTTGCATAATTGCAACGTTGGATTGGAGGAAGCAGCTGAACGCACCAATCCCAAGCCTCCACTACCGCTGAAAGATTCAGTGTGGGAGACGTTTCCTGCAAATTAATCGGTTTATTGAAAAACAAACATTGCTAACAGCTGTCAAGATAGAAATCATAAGCTTCAGTAATATTAATATATTGGCAGAGCATGTGCACGTGTTAATGGATAGTAGACAGTACTCAGAATCGTGAGCTGCATCCTTACGATGGAGAGATTTAGTATGTTATTTGCAATCAATGGTCCTTTTACCCAATGTAATGAGATTTCTAAGCAGGCAGTCCATGAAGCAAATGGTGCAATCAAGTTATATTAATGTGCATCATTTTAATAAAGATGACTGTACTGGGTTGCATACACATGCCATAGATAATATGCTAAAAAAAATGCAGAGGAGTGCAGAATGCAGAGATTGCAGTGTAAGTTCCTCAACAACATGGGTGAATGTAGAAACCAGGAGCGGGGGTGGGACAAAGCCTGGCAAGTGATCGGTGGAGGTGATGGGAGGTTGGGTAGGCAGATGGGTGGAGTAAATGGCAAAGGCTAGAGGTGAAAAGGAAACAAAAGGGATTCAGGAAGGAACAAGGAACTACAGGTGTTGATTAGTTTAGGTTAGTTTAGTTTAGAGATACAGCGTGGAAACAGGCCCTTCGCTGGGCCGAATCCGTGCCGACCAGCGATCACCCCTGCACACACTAGGGACAATTTCACATAGACACCAAGCCAATTAACCTACATACCTGTACGTCTTTGGAGTGTGGGAGGAAACCAAAGATCTCGGGGGAAAAAAACAACGTACAAACGCCATACAGCCAGCACCCGTAGTCGGGATCGAACCCGGGTCTCCGATGCTGCAAGCTCTGTAAGGCAACAACTCTACCACTGCAAAAAAAAGACACAAAGTGCTGGAGTAACTTAACAGGTCAGGCAGCAGCCCTGGAAAACATGGACTGGTAAAGTTTCGGGTCGGGATTAGGGACGGGGGGGGGGGGGGGAAGAAAGCTGGGAGAGAGGAGGTTCATGACAAAGCAGGTAGAAGGTGAACACAGGCGGAGGGGAGGGCATTGATAGACACATGGTTGTACAAAGGACAGAGATGAGAAAGACAAAAGTGTGAGACAAAAGAGTTGCAAATTGTGAGATACAGAGCGGAAACAGACCCTTCGGCCTAAGGAGTCCGCGCCGACCAGCGATCCTCGCAGCCTAGCACTATCCTGCAAACTGGGGACAATTTACAATGTTACCAAAGCCAATTAACCTACAAACCCGTTCGTCTTTGGAGTGTGGGAGGAAACCGGTGCACCCGGAGAAAAACCACTTGGTCACAGGAAGAATGTGCAAACTCCGTAAAGACAGCGCCCGCAGTCAGGAACAAACCCGGGTCACTGGCGCTGTAAGGCAGCAGCACCACCGACGCTCCGTAATTTCTATGTTCTATAGAAACGATGGAGAGAGAGCAGGAATTGAGATGGACCATGATCAGATTGATCAGCACAACCTGAAAAGGCTGATTGACCCTCCCCTCTTTGTACTTTCTATGTTTCTGTATAACTGACTGAAATAAAATGCGATAGTGCAGGAATCACATGATATGAGGATGTTGCCAGGACCTGCGGGCCTGAGGTATCGGACTTTGAGTAGTGATCTTGCAGAGGTGTATAAAATCATGAAGGCAATAGATAGGGTGAATGACTTTAGAGTTTAGAGATAATAATAATAATAATAATAAATTTTATTTGTGGACGCCTTTCAAAAGTCTCAAGGACACCTTACAGAATTTAACAAGAGTAAAAAACATATAGTCGGAGTAAAATAAATAATAAAGACATCACCAGTACACAAATTAAAGACAGAATTCGATCCAAAGACAAAAAAAAATCAGAAACACAATGTGAAGAGAGAGCAGCAGCAGCTAAACCGCGCCAGCGTACACTCTCCCTTCCGACAGCCATCTTGGACACAAACTAAAATAATCACTTACACACAAAAATCATCCCCCCACGATGGTTACCACTGTGGGGGAAGGCACAATGTCCAGTCCCCATCCCCAGTTCTCCCAAAGTCGGGCCTATTGAGGCCTCCGCTATTGCCTCTACGGAGGCCCGATGTTCCTGGCCGTTCTCGCCGGGTGCTGTTGCCCCGGCGTCGGGAGAGTCCTCTCAGCGGCTGGGCCACCTGGAACGGCCGCTTCCTAGCTGGAGACCGCGGCTTCCGAAGCCGACAAGGCCGCGCCGGTTTGGAGCTCCCAGGCTCCCGATGTTGAAGTCGGCGCCGCCCGCTCCGCTCCGCAGACCCGCAGCCCGGAGGTGTTGAACTCGGCGGTCACAGCTCACCGGAGCTCCAGCGCGTCGATCCAGTGCGGCGATCCAGGCAAGGCATCGCCCGCTCCGCTCCGCGATAGCGCTCCAGCGCTGTGCCGCCACCGAAGCCGAGGTGCTGGGCAGTCCCCGCCAGGAAACGGCGCTCCACGCCCGCTGGTAGGCCACGAGGACGGGTCGACGGGGCAGCCCGGAGAAAAAGCTGCCTCACCGACCAGGTAGGGACCTAGAAATATAGTTACCCCCACATTAAAAAGTCTATTTCTCCCACAAACAAAACACAGGACTCACTAGAACTACAAATACAGCACGGAAACAGGCCCTTCGGCAGACCAGCCATCACCCCTGTATACTAGCACTATCCTACACACTAGGGACAATTTACAATTTTACTGAAGCCAAATACCCTACACACCCTACACAACTGTACGTCTTTGGAACGTGTTGGGAAACCAGAGCACCCGGAGGAAACCCACGCGGTCACAAAACTCCACAGAGACAGCACCTGAGGTCGGGATCAAACCTGGGTGCCTGACGCCATGAGGCAGTGGATCTACAAGCTGCACCACTGTGTCACCGTATCTCAGTCATATGTCCAGCACAGATATTGTGGGCTGAAGGACCTGTATCAGTGTGAAACATTTCAATGCTCTATCCTCTATAGATAGATAAATACTTTATTAATCCCCTTATTCAGGGGAAATTCTGATGTCCATGCAGCACACTAATAAAAATACAACACAGTATTCAAAGAAATTCAACACCAAAACATCCCCCCACAGTGATTCCCACTGTGGGGGAAGGCACAAAGTCCAGTCCCCATCCCTTTGTCCACCCATAGTCGGGCCTATTGAGGCCTCCACAGTCGCCGCCACGGCGCCCGATGTTCTCGCCGGGTGATGGTACTCCGGCGTCGGGAGAACCCTCAGCAGCATAGCTGCACAATGGACAGTTTCAAAGTTAATCTTGATGAGGAAATAGATGTTGTGCTCACTAATTCTGGAGGTCCCGGCAATAAAGCAGTCAGGAGTGGTTCTGGTACTAAGGAGCGCAATTAATCATTCACGACATGTTATGAAAGATGTGATTAGTTAATTAATGAACTGTTACAAGACATCCAAGCTGCAAAAAAGACCATCCTATTTGTCAAAAAGTGCTGGATAGTGATAAACACAGTCCGTAGGACAGCCCTGAAAGAGACGGAGAGGATTGCCCGTGTCTGACATTGCAGCGTCAAGTATAGCAAACCCTTGCAATAACCGACATCTATGGAATGGGTTTCAATGGCTCTTTATTAGTCACACGTGCAACTGCACAATGAAATTCTTCCAGTGTATTTACACATGCAGGCGCCACTATGTTTTGGCTCCATTTCCAAAGTCGGGTCCACCCATGCTGCGCTCAGTCTACTGTAGCGGTTCCCGATCCAGGTAGGCCCCAGGCTCCTGCCGGGCCTTCCTCCGTCACCTTCGACTGGATCGGCCCGCGAACCCATGACCCTCTCCTCGCCCGGCCACCTTGGGTGTCCCAGGGGCGCGTCCTGCAGCCGACCGTGAAGCCGCTGGAGGCATTACCCTGGTTCACCCTCGCACCAGCACACGCTCCTCACGTTCAATGTCTCCAGCAGTTCCCTCCTCATATTATTGAGCCCTGTCCACACAAAACCTGTTACGCTGCTTTGACACCCTTACTAATCAAGAACCTATTACTCTCCACTTTAAATATACCCAATGACCCCAAAAAATAAATTAAAATATAAATAAATAAATAAATTAGATAAATAAATAGGCGCATAAATAAATAAATATGCCCAATGACTTGGCCTCCACCGCAGCCTGTGGCAATGAGTTCCACAGATTCACCCCTCGACAGCTAAAGAAATTCCTCCTCCTCCTCCTTTCCAATGGGATGTTCTTTTAATTGGAGGCTGTGCCCTCCAGTCCTGGACTCTCCCACTAGTGGAAACATTCTCGCCGCATCCACTCTATCTGCCAGACAGCAGTGACCCCTGCCCTTATGCATTTTCCTGAGGTCTGAAACCGCTACAACAGGCATGTAAATCAATGGAGAGATGGGGTTATTACTGTCCCTGCAAAGCGCTTCAAATACACAGGATTTATGCACAAGGGCGGTGAGATGTCGGTAGAATTAAAATCTTGCAGCATCACAGGCACAGAGTCAGACAACAGGCACAAAAAAATAAACGCATTACAGGTCCACCACCGCCTTGTCCGGCACCTCCTTTAATCCGGTTAAAAATAAGAGCTCGCACCCGGAGGAAAACCCACGCGGTCACAGGGAGAATGTACAACCTCCGTACAGACAGCACCCGTAGTCAGGATCGAACCTGGGTCTCTGGCGCTGTGAGGCAGCAACTCTACTCCTGCGCCACCGGGCAGCCTTGCTCCACCCATCTGCCAATCACGATGGCGCAGCGGTAGAGTTGCTGCCGTACAAGCACCAGAGACCCGCGTTCAATCCTGGCCACGGGTGTCGGCTGCATGGAGTTTGTACATTCTCCCCGTGACCGCGCGGGTTTTCTCCGGGTGTTCCGGTTTCCTGCCACACTCCAGGTTTGTAGGTTAATTGACTTCCATAAATTGTAAATTATCCCTAGTGTGTAGGATAGTGCTGGTGTACGGAGCGATCGCTGGTCGGCGCGGACCCGGTGGGTCAAAGGGCCTGTTTCCACACTGTATTTCTAAAGCCTAAAATCTAAAGCCTGTACATGGTCAAAATCCCTCCATTCCTTGCTCATCCATGTGCCTATATAAAAGCCTCGTAAACACCACTACCATATCTGTCTCCTGGTCGGCACGGACTCGGTGGGCCAAAGGGCCCGTTTCCACGCTGTATCTTTAAACTAAACTAAACATCCCCACCTTCACTTGCCAGGCTCCACCTAACACTTGCCAGGCTCCCCCCCCCCCACCTCTCTTTTCCTGCTTTCTCTCCCCACCACTCCATCAGTCCGAAGAAGGGTCTTGACCCAAACCACCGCATGTCCATTCCCTCCACCGATGCTGCCTGACATGACGAGTTCCTCCAGCACTTTGCTTCTTCTACCGCGGGAAAAACCGCACTCTGCGAATGCACACTCACCTCAAGCAGAAAGATATCCGAGCGATAATGCTAATTACATACAAATGACAGAGAGTAATAAAGAGCATGTGCAGCATGGCAAAGGTGAGGAGCATGATTTATCGGCTACAAGGAGGTGGAATGGCTGCTGACAATCACTGAGTGAGCTGGCGATTCACTTCACAAACTACGCCCGAATATCAAAGCCCCGAGGGTCCTTATCACAAGCAATGATGATCTCAGAGTAAGTCAAAGGCCTGCTTCGCAGACAACTGCCTGAGGATAACATCCTTATTCAAGGTACTGGGTAGAGGAGGAGGTGCTCAAGGATGGTGAGCAGTGCCTGATAGAGAGGATGGTAGAACGTCGAACATAGAACTGTACAGCACAAGGACAGGCCCTTCGGCCCATCAAGTCCATGCCAACCATCAGCCACCCATTTACACCCGGTCCTACATTAAAGTAGTTTTTATTTTCTCCACATTATAGAGCATAGACCAATACAGCACAAAAACAGGCCCTTCAGCGCCAGAGACCCAGGTTTGATCCTTACTGTGTGGGTGCTGTAGGTGTGGACTTTGTACGTTCTCCCTGTGACCGCGTGGGTTTTCTCCCGGTGTTCCGGTGTCCTGACAAACACCAAAGACGTACAGGTTTGTAGTTTAATTGGCCTCGACAAAAATTGTAAATGTTGTCCCTAGTGTGTAGGATAGTGCTAGTGTGGGGGTAATCGCTGGTTGGGGCAGACTCGGTAGGCCGAAGAGCATTTTTCCGTGCTGCATCTCTAAAGTCTAAAGATCAGATAATACTAGACATAAATACAATCAGTTCAAACTCAAGTACAATAGGTAGAGCAAAGGGGAAGACACAGAGTAGTTTCTCGGCATTGTTCTCGGCATTGTAGCGCACCCAGTTCCAGAGACAAAGTCCAATGTCCACAATGGGGTAGAGGTGAATCGGACAGTACCCTAGCTTATGGAAAGACCGTTCAGAAGCCTGATAACAGAGGGGAAGAAGCTGTTCCTGAGTCTGGTTGTATACGGTTTCAGTCTTCTGCCCGACAGGAGCGGGGAGAAGGAGGAATGACCGGGGTGGGAAAGATTGAGGAAGGGAATTCCAGAACGCAAGGGCTTGGCAGCTGAAGGCTCACCTGACCTCCCATCGACCTCACTGGAGATCCTCAGCCTATCTTTAATCGGACTTTACTGGACCTTATACCCTTTATCCTGTATCTGTGCAACGTGGACGGCTTGATTGTGATCATGTATTGTGTTTCTGCTGACTGGATAGCACGCAAAAGCTTTCCACTGTACCTCGGTACACGTGACGATACTAACCTAAATTAGACTAAGATGGGTGCTTGATGGTCGTAATGGACAGGATGAGCCGAAGGATCTGCTTCTGAGATGCGCGACTGTCCGACAGAGATAAGGATCGTTATACTCCAGGGACTGCAGAAGATAGACACACTGTCAGTGCTGGAGTAACTCAGCGGGTCAGGCAGCATCTCTGGAGGAAAGAATAGGTGACGTTTCGGCTCGTAGACCCTTCTTCAGACCTTCGGGTCCCGTCCCGAAACGTCACCTGTTCCTTTGCTCCCGTGATGCTGCCTGACCCGTCGAGTTACTCCAGCATTTTGTGTCCCATGTTCGGTGTAAACCAGCATCTTGCCACACATCAAGGCAATGCTGTACAGGAATCAAATGTCACTGAAGCACACACAGAGTTAACAGCAGCAGAGAGCAGGCAGCATAAAAGGACTCATTATGCTCATACATTTGGAGCCTCCTCAGACGGTGTGCCAGGCAGAAACTACAGTCACTAATCTGTATCACACCCTTAAAATGGACATTTACATTTCACCTTTTCCCGTTGAGTGAAGGGATGAAAAGCAGAGAGAGGCGTGATTAAATCTAATGTCAGCTAAATTGCTATTGATGGTGGAGAGGTTTCAGGGGATGGGGAGGAGGGGAATGCCGGGGGGGGGGGGGGGGGGGAGGGAGGAGAGAGTTCCTTTGATGAAACGACAGAAGCATATTAGATCGCCAGGGATGTCCGTCCATACCAGACAGAATGATGAGCCTTGAATCTGGGACACCATCCATATTTTGGGTGCTTGTACGAGGTGCAAGAGCTCTGATGAGAGAATGCAGCTCACTCCAGAGGTTCAGAGGAGACCTGATAGAAGTTTATAAAATTACGAGAGGCATTAGGAGCGGCACGGTGGCGCAGCGGTAGAATTCCTGCCTGACAACAACAGTGACCTGGGTTTGATTCTGACTGTAGATGCTGTCTGTATGCAGTTTGTGCATTCTCTCCTTGACTGTGTGGGTTTTCCCAGGTGTTCCGGTTTCTTCCCACACTCCAAAGGTGTACAGGTTCGTAGGCTAATTGGCTTTGGTAAAAATTGTAAATTGTCCCTCGTGTGTAGGGTAGTGCGAGTGTATTGGGATATATCATTGGCACGTCGGCTCATTGGCGCGGGCTCGGTGGGCCGAAGGGCCTGTTCCCTACTGCTTCTGCTCTGTATCTCTAAAGATAGATAGGGCAGACAGTCAGAACCTTTTTCCACAAGAGTGAAAATGCCAATGACAACAGGGCATAGCTTCAAGGTGAGAGGGGGGAAGTTTGAAGGAGATGCTTGGGGAAAGTTCTGTTTACACAGAGAGTGGTGGGTGCCTGCAGCTCACTGCCAGGGGTGACACCATAGTGACATTTAAGAGGCTTTTAGATAGTCACACGGAAATGCAGGGAATGGAAGGATATGGATCACAAGCAGGCAGGGGACATTAGTGTAACTTAGCATCATGTTCAGCACGGACATTGTGGGCTGAAGGGCCAGATCCTGTTCTGTACTCTTTTACAAAAGATAGACACAAAGTGCTGGAGTAACTCAGCGAG